>NC_047085.1:266226333-266526333 GCF_902459505.1 Geotrypetes seraphini | reverse complement strand
CTTAATTTTTTAAGAATTTTTTATAGGCCCCCAAGTAAACGATATTACAGTAATCCAAAATACTCAGTATAGATGTTTGCACCAGTAAACGGAAAGATAATTCATCAAATAATTTTTTGATGGTGTGACGCTTCCATAAGATCGATACACAGACCTACTGTTTAAGAAATGTATGTTTTTCCAAAGTGAGGTGCTTGTCAAGAGTTACACCTAATATTTTTATAGTAGGTTCAATTTTATATTCTCGTCCACACACATGAATCGAATTTTCTTTTATCTTTTCATTGGGAGTTGCCAGAAAAAATTTTAGTTTTTTCTGTATTTAATTTTAATTTAAAAGCAATCATCCAAAGCTCAATTTGATATAAGGTGTTAGCTAAAAGGTTAATAAAATCTGACGTCAAGCAGGTTAGAGGAATCACAACCATAATGTCATTTGCGTAAATGTAGAAATTGAGCTTTAGGCTTTGCAGTAAATTTCCCAGTGAAATAAGATAGATATTAAACAGGGTTGGGGATAGAGGGAACCCCTGAGGCACCCCACAGATGTTATTCCAATGTTTAATTGTGGATTAGGAATTGGTTATCAGACAGAAAACAGAGGGTAATGTTAAATGGCCATTTTTCTCAATGAAAGAGGGTAAATATTGGAGTGCTGCAGGGATCTGTACTGGGACCAGTGTTATTTAACTTATTTATAAATGGTCTGGAAATTGGAATGACGAGTGAGCTGATTAAATTTGCAGATTACACTAAACTGTTCAAATATGCTAAAATGCATGCAGACTGAAAAAATTGCAGGTAGACCTTAGAAAATTGAAAGACTAGGCATCCAAATGGCAGATGAAATTTAATGTAGACAAATGCAAAGTGATACATATTGGGAAGAATAACCCAAATCAGAATTACCTGATGCTAGGATCCACCTTGGGGTGGGGGGGGGGGTCAGTGCCCAAGAAAAAAATTCTGGGTGTCATTGTAAACAGCATGCTGAAACCTTCTGCCCAATGTGCGGCGGTGGCTACAAAAGCAAACGAGATGCTAGGAATTATTAGAAAATGAATGATAAGACTAAGAATGTTATTATGCCTCTGTATTGTTCCATGATGCAACTTCACCTTGAGTATTTTGTTCAGTTCTGGTCGCCTAATCTCAAAAAAAATATAGCGGAACTATAAAAGGTTCAAAGAGTGACCAAGATGATAAAGGGGATGGAAATCATATCATTTGCGGAAAGACTAAAGAGGTTAGGGCTCTTCAGCTTGGAAAAGAGATGGCTGAGGGGAGATATGATTGAATTCTACAAAATCCTGAGTGGAGTACAACAGATACAAGTGAATTGATTTTTTTTTATTTTTTTTTACTCCATCAAAAATTACAAAGACTAGAGGACAGATGAAGTTACAGGGAAATATATATATATATATATATGTTTTTGGTTTTTTTAAGTTATTTATTGAATTAAATTATTCAAATACAAAAAAAGTACAACAAATCCAATAATAGTACAGACAATGTAAAGTCATCCGTGTGGTTTTTCACGAAGATTTAAAGATACAAAGTAAGACCAAACAGAGAAAACAACTACCCTCTCCCCTCCTCCCAGCACTTTATTTTTCTATATCGCCATAGTCGAAAGACTTCTAGGCAGTTCACATTGAAAGAAGGCTGGACAATCAGCAAATTATAGAATGCACGAGGAGAAATGTTACATAAAAATTTGGGTTATATGAGAAGAGTTACATGAGAAATTACATCAGGTTTGTGAAGGGAAATATCATAGTGAGAGAAGGTCATTTGTTTAGGCGATGAATTTGTCAAATAGAACGGTTTTAATTGATTTTCAGTTCTATTTGACAAATTCATCGCCTAAACAAATGACCTTCTCTCACTATGATATTTCCCTTCACAAACCTGATGTAATTTCTCATGTAACTCTTCTCATATAACCCCAATTTTTATGTAACATTTCTCCTCTTGCATTCTGTAATTCGCTGATTGTCCAGCCTTCTTTCAATGTGAACCGCCTAGAAGTCTTTCGACTATGGCGGTATAGAAAAATAAAGTTATTATTATTATTATTAGTGTCAAGAATTCAGAAGAGCACTATAGGCTCTTTGTGACAAACCATCCCAGACAGGGGCCCAGATGACTTTGAACCTTCTCCATTGACCTGGTGTAACAGGGAAATATTTTTAAAACCAGTAGCAGGAAACATTTTTTTTAAACTCGGAGAATAGTTAAACTGTGTGATGCATTGCTAGGGTATGTGGTAAGAACGGTTAATATAGCTGGTTTTAAAAAAATGTTTGGTCAAGTTCCTGGAGAAAAAGTCCATAGTCTGCTATTGAGAGTGAGACAGACATGGGGGAAGCAACTGCTTGCTCTGGGATGGGCAGCATGGAATGTTGCAAGTATTTGAGTTTTTGCCAGAAACTTGTGACCTGGATTAGCTACCATGAAGACGGAATACTGGGCTAGATGGACCATTGGTCTGACCCAGTAAGGCTATTATGTTCTTATGACCTGCCAGGAGCCATTACATACTGTCTTCAGAACCAGGGAGGCTCATTATCTACAGAGCTTGTTTCTCCATTAATTATGCCCCTGAACAAATTCCTATACACTTCCATCTTCTCCCCTTCCACTCCAGCCTCGGAATTCCCTCTTTCTTGGTATACTCTGGGATGCCAGAACAACAGTTTTCCTAGGGAAAGGGGTATGTAGGGCTTGGACATCCTCCTGATTATGACAACATATATGCCAATATTCTGGTCATTTTACATGTGTTCTTGGGACCTAAATGTTGGTGCTCTCTTTACAGAATTACTCTCAGGTGCTTCAGCAAATACAGTCATGTGAAAAAAGGGTGTCAGGTCAAAAGCGCGCCGGGACAAAGGCGCGAGCAGACAACTGAGTGCAGCGCGGAGGCGCGCGCCGAAGAAAAAGACTGTTTTTAGGGGCTACGATGGGGGTTGTGTGGGGGGGAACCCCCCCACTTTACTTTATACAGATCGCGCCGCGTTGTGGGGGCATTGTAGGGGGTTTGGGGGGTTGTAACCCCCCACATTTTACTGAAAACTTAACTTTTTCCCTGTTTTTAGGGAAAAAGTTACGTTTTCACTAAAATGTGGGGGTTACAACCCCCCAAACCCCCCACAACACCGCCGCGATCTGTATTAAGTAAAGTGGGGGGGCTCCCCAACAAAAACCCCCGTCGCAGCCCCTAAAACAGTCTTTTTCTTCGGCACGCGCCTCCGTCTTGCGCTCAGTTGGCGGCGCGCGCCTTTGTCTTCCGCGTTACTGTCTATGAACCGAAAAAAGTAGGACACTCCATGAAATATTCAGTTCTTTCTTAAGAAATGTTCACATATCGATGTCAAATCTTTTTTTTATTTATCTCTGGAAAACAAAGTCATGTAATTGCAGGTAAACAACAAAAAATTTCCTTGGACTGTATCTGTGCTGAACTATGAAAATCCAGGTTCATTTCCATCACATGTTTTATAAGCAGCCTTAGTTTAACTTTGAATGCCTTTACATATGAATATATATTGCATATAAGTTTCCTCTTGCCTTGCAGCTATAGGTTATGGGAGTTCTCTAATTTTGTTATATCAGTCTGAAAAGCAAGGTATCATTTCTATTCCAGTTTGACAAGCTGAAGGACAATTTTGAAGGGATGTGCAGGCAAAAATCATTTTGTTTAGTTTATGTGTCTGCATAATTTTTTTGCTTTGTTTTTGTAAGGCCTCTTTTACAAAGCTGTGGTAGTGATGCTACTATAGTAAATTCACCGAAGCCCATAGGAATTGAATGGTCTTCAGTGCTTTTAGCACGACACCATCATTACCACAGATTCATAATTTGGGGGGGGGGGGCACAAATGAACAAGAACAATGCTGAAGCAATAGGAGACAAGCCCAGGTGAGAAGCAGGTATGCTCAAGCCTTCCCTGAGCTAGTTCCTGCTAGACCAGTCAGGAAACAAGCACCAGGATACAAAATACAGATAGGCATTAGAAGGCTATAGAAAATAGGAAATAGAGTAGTTCTGTATGGTGGCTGCTGTCCAACCTGAAGGTCACAGTTTCTGTCCTGCCATGTACATGATAGCAACTAAAACTAGAAAAAGAGGCTGACGTATAGGAAGCCTGTGGTTAGAATCAAATTTAGCTGAGTTCTTATAACAGTTTTTTTTATTTAAGTGACTGAATCAATTTTTCAGTACCTTTAGCTGGTTTGTTCTGTCACAGAAATACAAGACCTAATTAAGAATGGACTGACTAGGACAGGGGTAGGGAACTCGGTCCTCGAGAGCCGTATTCCAGTCGGGTTTTCAGGATTTCCCCAATGAATATGCATGAGATCTATTTGCATGCACTGCTTTCAATGCATATTCATTGGGGAAATCCTGAAAACCCAACTGGAATATGGCTCTCGAGGACCGGAGTTCCCTACCCCTGGACTAGGATATAATTTGAATAGGCCACAGATTCAAGAATGGCTTTTGCCTGATAATCTGTTACTGAAAAAAGCTGAGATGTTGATGATACTGGAAAGAAACCAAATTTTTTTGTGGGGTATGGGGTCCTGCCCTTTAGGGTATCACTCAGAGTTACATGAGTTCTATCAGCTTTTTAATTTTTTTTCTTTGGCTGGATTATTCTGTCACAGAGGCTCTGATTCTATAAACAGTGTCTAACTCTTTGACACTGTTTGGCGTGGTTGTTAACCACTAGGTGACGTTTATAGAATCGTTCCTAGAGTAGAGAGTTGCGCGGGGATAGAAATCCCACCCGTCCCCGCCAAAATCCCACCCGTCCCCACCCGTCCTCGTGAGGAATCCCTCCGTCCCCACCCGTCCCCGTGAGGAATCCCTCCGTCCCCACCCGTCCCCGCGAGGAATCCCCTCCGTCCCCACCCGTCCCCGCGAGGAATCCCCTCCGTCACCACCCTTCCCTATAAACTTCAGAAATAGTTATTTTATTTAATTATGCTACTGAATTAAAGGCTCTGGTAGAGACCCATTTACAAATAAGCAAAGAGACTTTACTAATTTGGAAAAATTAATTGGGAAGAATACATACTTTGTAAATGGGTTTCTACCAGAACCTCTAATGTAAATATAAAATATAAATACTCAGCTGATGAGAACCCACAAACTGTCAGCTGAGGACTTCCTTTGCAGTTGGCCGGGGCTCCCTTTTGCCAAGCTTGGCAGGCAGCAGTAGCGTCCCTGAGTCACAGATGCTGGCACCTCAGTGGCTCATGGATGCTGCCAGCGACTGCTGCGCTTGGTGGAGGGGAGTTCTGGCCATCTCTAGAGGAGGTCCTCTGCTGGCGGTGCTTGGGGATCCCCACCAGTCACAGCAAGGGTCAACAAGTACTTCAACACTGTAGAAATAAAACCAGAAATGCATTTCCTTTTCTTTTGAACACAATACAAAGACATCTGCCATATACATTTCCCAAAGCTAACATATTTTAGTCAATAAATTCCGTTTTTTACCTTTGTTGTCTGGAGACTTATTTTTCCATAAAGTTGGTCCCAGTTTCTTTTTTCCGCTTTCCCATCTTCTGTAAATTCTTCTGTTGCTGTCCATTGGTTCCCCCTACCATGGTCCAGCATTTATCTCTTTCTCATCTTTCGTGCCTGCCCACCAGCCCCACGCCCAACATTTCTCCTTCTATCACCCCTCTCCAGCATTATGCCACATCTCTCCCTCCATTCCCTTCACCACTGTCCAATATTCCTCCCTCTTGCATCCCTTTCAATCTGCCCCATTGTTCCCTTGCCACATTTCTCACTCTCATCTTTTTCTTCCCTATCATATTCTGTACCTTCCTCTCTACGACCAAAAATTCTCCTCTTTCTTCCATTTGCCGTGTGTACACAACCATCTCTCTTTCCCGCTCATTGACACACCCACACCCAATTCTCCCTTTCTATTCCCTCCCCCACCTCAGCATCTCTTTCCCTCCTTTCCTCTCTCCCCAGTTCATGACTTCTGTGTCCAAAAATGCACTCCCTTCCACCACTTCATTCGAGTCCAGATAACAGCAGGGGTTGGAGGCAGCCTGCAGCAAGCCATATGCAGCCGACCCAGAAGTCTTCCCCCAAAATCAGAGCTGACATCAGAGGGAAGGCTTTGCATCAGTCTGGCGGCGGCTGAGGTGTCAGGTGGGAAGGGGTAGATACTGGATGTAGGAGGTGAGAGGAGACAGACTGTAGATAGAAATGGGGAGGAATCAGACACACTGGATGAAAGGGGAAAGATAAGACAAACTGGAATGCCTGGGGAGAGAGAAAAAGACAGATGATGCATGGAAAGAAAAGGAGAGGGGAGGAAGACATTGAATGGAAAGGAGGAGAGGGGGAGGATACGGATGGAAGGGAGGAAAGAGAAAGATGGAGCAGACACTGAATAGAAGGGGGAGAAAGAGAAATGAAGCAGATGCTGGGCTGAAAGGGGGGAAAGATGGGCAGATGCTGGATGGAAGGGGGGGAGAAAGAAGGATGGATGATGGATGGGATGACAGAGGGGGCAGAAAGGAGGAAGAGAGGAGACAGATCAGATGCTGGGCAGAAGCAGCAGACAGAGGGGCAGATGCTGGATGGAAAGAGGGGGAGGGGCAGATGCTGGATGGAAAGGGACCTCAGGTCAGCATCTGAATGGCCGTGCAAGTCTGCATGGGTCCAAATGGTGCCACACACTGCTAGACCCCCCCCCCAGTCCATTGTGCTTTCTAGAAGCCAGTATTGTGGTGTAGCCTGGTCCCTGCTAGGTTTTCTCCCCCTAGAATGGGACAGACTGTGCTTTTGCCGGCAGAGGCAGAGTGGTGAGCCTGCACGATGTCGCAAACTAGCCCCCCTCCCCACCCCACCCCACCCCACCCCACAAATGTCCTCCACCCAGAACAGGATCGAATCTGGGTTCCCAGTAGCTGAGCAGTAAGCCTACCGAGAATGGAACCAACTCTGCAGTAAGAAGACTTAAAGAAGACTTAGAGTCATAGAGCACGAGACTCCCACGGGGATGAAAACAGCCTACCTAAATTCTGGCGATGCAGGCATGCAGCTTACAAGTCCGGCGTCGCGGCAGGAATTAGCCATGCTGAGCACTGAGCTCAGCACGTACACAGATGAAAGCCTTGCTTGCTGATTGGTCCGGTGGCACGGCGGGGCGGGGCCGCCGGACCAATCAGCAAGCAAGGCTTTCATCTGTGTACGTGCTGAGCTCACTGCTCAGCATGGCTATTTCCTGCTGCGACGCCGGACTTGTAAGCTGCATGCCTGCATCGCCAAAATTTAGGTAGGCTGTTTTCATTCCCGTGGGAGTCCCGTGGGCCAGGCGGCGTCCCCGTGGGAGTCCCGTGGGTCAGGGGGGCATCCCCGTGGGAGTCCCATGGGTCAGGGGGGGAACCCGCGGGATCCCCGTTCCCGTGCAGACCTCTAGCCTAGAGGTGCCAAAGTAGGTTTAGGCAATGGTAGGCATTGAATCCTTAGGTGCACTGCTATTTAGGTCAGGGTTTTATTGGCCTAAATGAGTGTGCCTAAGGTAGGTGCCTATCAGCACCAGTGTCACTTTGGATACCTTCTGGGCACTTAGATCTGGTTTTAGATCGTCTAAGTCACAACGTATAAGTTCCATCCAGGCAACCTTGTAAAACTTTTGATTATCCCTAAGTCTAGGTCGGCTCACGTCCTGTCCAAATCCAGCCCTCACCACTCCTCCAAAAATGCCCCTTTTAGCTCTGAGTGCACAATGGCATTCAGAGGCCTAAAATGTCCCCGGATACGTCTAAAAAGCCATTTCAATTATCGGCACTTGAGCGACCTGTCTTTTAGCTCGTCCAAGTGCTGACTTGGGAGGGTTTTTAGTCATATTTCCATTTCAATTATGAGCCCCTTAGCCTTCAGTGCCATGCCCAGGTGGCTTAGAAAAACACATAGCCAACCTTCCAGCGTGCAAACCCCCAAAAAACAATATGTAGCTCAGATAAATGTCCAAAAGAAAAACAAAGATATTCCAACCTCCCCTTTGGCTGTTAACACATGTCTATGTTTTCCTCAGCATTTGAGACTTTTCTCAGGCTTAGTGGGGATGGGCGGACCCGCTATGCCTAAGGCCTGATTGGTCCAGGCTTCTAGAGCCTGGGCCAATCAGGCCTTAGGCTTCGCGAGATGACCGGGAAGGGGCGGGCACACCTCATTTAGACGAGGCGGGCCTGCCGGCTGGACGGGCAAGACCCGTCTGACCAACAATAAAAGGTTAGTTTGGTGGGGGGAGGATTGGGGGCTGTTAGCGCGGGGGTGTGTGTGTGGAGAGGGGGCGTCTTCCAGCAGGAGGGATTGGGCACCCTCCTGCCAGTGATCGGTAGTGTCGGGGGGGGGGATCTTCCGGCAGGAGGGTTTGGGCACCCTCCTGCCGGCGATCAGTAGTGTCGGGGGGGAGTGGGGGCATCTTCCGGCAGAAGAGGTTGGCACCCTCCTGCCGGCAATCAGACAGGCGGCCGCGGCCTTTATATTTATAGCGGCAGAGAGATCCCTTGCCGCGATAAGTATAGCGGCCGCGTCTACTCTAACCCGATTCTGTAACCGGCGTCTGTAACAAGGACGCTGGTTACAGAATCGGGGTTTAGTGTAGGCCCGATTCTGTATAGGACGCTTCTCCTGGGCCGTCCTATACAGAATCCGTGCCTGAGTGCTTTAATGAGCAGAATATTTGAGTTTATTTAAGATTTATAAAGTAAATATACCAGCATTCTTTTGTATCCAAGGGGAGAAAAGAAGATCTGTCAAATTCTCCTGATAACTTTTCCTCCCAAAGGGAAGTTCTGAAATACTATACATTTATACTTTCCCTGACATCATTCAATAGCATTAGCATATAATAGCCTGACGTAGCCAGACTTTCCAAAAACATCTTTGCACATACATCCTGTGCCTAATACATTTAGAAAAACATATATTTTTAATGTAATTATTCATTAACCTCTTGTATCCTGATAGTGTTTCACTTTTTTCTCCTTCTAACTTCTGTATAACCCATATACCTTTTGACCTATTGAAACATAAATTATTTCTGTACAGGCCTGCATCCTGATCTATAGAAAGCCAACATATTTTTGTTCCCTGTACAGGATCAGGTTTCCTGTTGTTTGTGTTTTTTTTCTGGGAAACTTATCACACCTTGTTCCATACATTCTCTTGTACATTTTCTTATTATTTCACCTTTCCTATATCAGAAACAAAAACAACCTCTGAATTCTCTTAACACAAGCTTGAGTGCAGATTTAAAGCAAATTAAAAATATCAATCTATAATTACAATATCTCATTCGTTTTTATTAAAACCTTCATTTTAATTCCCAAACTTTAATATATTCACTTAGGGCTCCTTTTACAAAGGCGCGCTAGTGGTTTTAGCATACGCTAGCCGCTACCGCCTCCTCTTGAGCAGGCAGTAAAAGGAGCCTTAGTTTTGATTTATTCATGAAGCCTAGTATTGTTTTAATCCAACAACTCGGCTTTCATATCACCTGTCATACCTGTCACACCTGGAAATTCCAGAATCTCTCAACATAATCCCCTCTTGGAACAGACTGTCTGTTTCACATACCCTAGCTTAGGGGTCTCCAAAGTCCCTCCTCGAGGGCCAAATCCAGTCAGGTTTTCGGGATTTCCCCAATGAATATGCATGAGATCTATGTGCATGTACTGCTTTCAATGCATATTCATTGGGGAAATCCTGAAAACCTGACTGGATATGGCCCTCGAGGAGGGACTTTGGAGACCCTTGCCCTAGCTAGTTAGTTGATTTCCTTCACTCACATAAGATGGTATGTTGAGACTTGATAAGTGGGTATGACAACTTGAGGTTTTCTTCCTAGTAGCTCAGGCATGCTGTTGCTCTTAAAGCTGAGAGAAGTCATTATAAGTAAACAGAGACAACATGAATTAAATCAAAACAAAGTATTAGAATGCCAAATGTAAATCTTGGCTAGCCCAATAATGAGAGTAGGACCCCCATGCATGAGACAGTGACTACAGCCATAATCATTCGTATTAAGATCTATCAAGGTTAGAAAATATGTCTGGTCATGAAAGGCTTCCTAATGTGGACATTAAATCATGACGCCTTGCTTCAACATCCATGGAATTTGAGAGTAAGGGAATAGAGGTGGAATCAGATACTAGGGTTTGAGAAAGCATAATATTTTGTGGAGGTGATCATTTTCCTAATTAGAGGTATACAGCCTCCATCGCAGAATCTTGATATAGCAGATACTGTAGATTGAGACAGGTTTTACAAGAGCATGAGTTGAAAAGAAGAAGGGAATGGGAAAGATGCTGAAGAGGAGAATGAGGAGGGGAATCCTGGAGACCATGGGAAAGGGGAGCAGAAGAAGGGAAGGAGAGTGAAGGAGAAGCTGAAGACCATGAAGTGGGTGAGAGGGAGGAAAGGCAAAGATGCTGAAAACCATAGAGGAGTGGGGTTGAAAGGGAGGAAAAGCAGAAATGATGGAGACCATTGGTACAGCATGTCACTTTTAGAAGTAGATTTTTATTTTTTCAGACTTTTTAAATTATTTATTTTAAAAATGTATCTCCTACCTACTACTTAGGCGAGTTACAAATCACATACATAAAAATCACTCAAGCACATAACATAAATAACAACACCAAAACTTATCTCTAATCAGCATTTAAAACTATCCTACATAATTAGGTAAATATCAGACAGTAGAATTCAGGCAATACTTTATAAAAATATCTTCAGTTATTAAACAAAGTAAGCCTGTACAAATAAATGTGTGTTAAAAGTATTTTAAGAAATTGACCAGTGCTTTTTACACAAACAACAAGGGCAGGATTCTGTATAAGTCGCCCAGTCTCAGAAGCCACCTAAGCGGTTTTTGAGAATCGCACACAGGCGTCCTATAGAGAAATGCATCTGTCCTCAAGGACAGACACCTAAGGCCACCTAATAACCCGATTCTCTAACCGGCGTCCATGTCACAGGCGCCGGTTAGAGAATCAGGTTGCTGCTGAGCTTATTGCGCCAAGGGATCTCCCTGCAGCAATAAGTCTAACAACAACCCATCCTGTCAAATGAGGCATATTAATGATTGGTTCAGGGGTACATCTTATTTTTCTGCCACTCCCTTGGAACTATCCTTGTTGGTTCCTTACCATATCAGTTATCTGTTACATGTGACGGCCCTGGCCCTCCGTCCAGTGGTGGCACAATATCCAATATTTGCTCCTGCGAGACGGACCTGGCGTTGGCTATGCAAACGTTTACACGTGTCCCCAAAGATTTCTCCCTTCCTTCCTCTTCGGGGGAATGGAGATTTTTTACAGGATATTCATTCTGTATCCTTTCAGCGATGGGCCTCTTCGGGGTTATGTTATATTTTTCAATTGTATACAGATGAGGGGCAATTTGCGTCTTTTGCTTCATTACAACATACGTTTGGACTTCCTGAAGTGGACCTTTTTGCATACTTTCAAGTACGTCATTATATACGGTCCTTGCCTGATAAGCATTTGACAAACATATGTCATGAGACTCTTTCAGAAATGTTCAGTTTATCTGCACAGCAACTAATTCCACTTCGTTTCCATCATGTGGGCATCTGTGACAGTCAACCTGGCAACAACTTTGCTATTTTAGCAGAAACCTGGGCTGAGGACTTACAATGTACTCTAACTTCTTGTCAGATACAGCAGGTTGTCAAAACTTTTAGAAAATTGTCCACAAATATTCAGCACTGGGAACTGCAATTGAAGTTTATCCTTCGCCTTTACATCTCTCCTATACGAGCTTACAGGATGGGCATTTCTCAGAGCCATCACTGCCCTAAATGTTCTCAAGTGAATGCCTCCTTGGGCCATATGTTTTGGTCTTGTCCTGATGTTCTCCAGTTTTGGCATCGTTTGGGATCTTATATTTCAGCTCTTTGGGGGTCGGCAGTGGTCCCCGACCCCAAAAGCGCTTTTTGGTTTCTATGATGTCGTCTCTCCAAAACCTAAAGGCCTTTCAGCCTTTTTGGCTAGAGGTATATTGCTTGGTAAAAAGGCTATACTACTGCAGTGGCTGGCTGGTGATGCCCCGACTTACAGTCAATGGAAATCGTTGATGATCATCCAGGCCTCCTTGGAATGTAGACATTTCCTTGATCTCGAATCAAGACCGGGGCGCAGATTTACTGTGATTTGGGAGCGATTTTGGATGACCCTTACCTCGGCCCGGAATAGACTTTTGAACTCCTAATTGATTTATTCTGCACTTTCTTCTCTCCAGGGATTTTCTGTTGGGGTTTTTGTTGGGGGGTGGGGAGTTGGGAGGGGCAATTTGGATATTGTGCAAATATGTCTGTATCTTGCATTGTTTTAACTATGGTTGCTGTTGTTTTCTGCACGTTGAAATTGAATAAACACATTTAAACATAACAACAACCCATCCTTGTCCTAGTGAAGACTCCCAGCAGGAGGGATGCCCAGTCCCTCCTGCTGGAATCCCTCACCCCCCGAACAGCACCAGCAACTGCTGGACCCCCCCAAACATCGCCGGCAGGAAGGATGCCCAGTCACTTCTGCCAGTACCCCACCACCACCTTCCGAAGATTGACAGAAGGAGGGATACCCAGTCCCTCTTGCTGGAATCCCCTCCCCCCCCGAACATCACAGGCATCCTACCTGCTGGACCCCTCCTCCATCCCTCAGACCCCATCAGCCCTCTCGGATCCCTCAAGCCCCCCCACCCGGAACCCCCTACTTTAAAATGTTGGCCGGCCGGCTAGAGGCATCCCATGGAGGGTGGCCTAAGGGATCTGGCTAATCAAAATCTTAGGCCACTCCCTGTGCATTCCAAAATGCACTGCAAATGGGGCCTAAGATTCCGGTTGGCCCAGATGCCTAAGGCTCCTCCTATGGGGGTGGGCCTATTGGGAGGATGCCTTTGATGTTTGGGGGGAGGGTGTGGGGTTCAGGCAGGAGGGACTTGGCATCCCTTCTGCTGTCAATGTGGGGGGGGGGTTCCAGCAGGAAGGTTAAGCAAGCTTAGATGGGCCTATGTGCCTCCCTAGGCTCCCAGAGGCACCTACAGTATAGGCGACCTGCCTCGGGAGGGTTTTGGGTATTTTTTTTACATATGTCCTGATTGGTTAGGCAGCAGTTGACCGCCTTCAATTGGGATGCCATTTATAGAATTTGGCCCAAAATGCCTGCCACATGATTCTACAATTTTATTGCAGCAACTGAAAAAACTGACTGACCTGAGGTCATATAATTGTACATTCTCAACCCGTAATAACATTGCATTTGCTGATCTTAAGTTCCTACTAGGTACATATGTATACTGGCAATACTTGCTTTCAGTACATTGGTGCTTGCCCATACAAAACCCAATGAACTGTCATCAATACCTTATACTGCACTTTCCATTTTACTGGTAACCAGTGTAACTGTTTCAAAATTGGGTAAATTTCCACATACTTATTTACCCCCATCAAAACCCTTGCCACTGCATTTTGTATCACTTGTAATGAGGGCAATCTTTAATTTGTACTTCCCAAATTCAAAGCATAATAATAATCCTATTTAATACTAGGCTTTGCAAAACATCTCTAAAATCGCTCATCGATATAAAAGATTTCAGTCTTCTTAAAACAATGTAATTGAGACAATACTGCTTGAATAACCTGTGTAATTTGGGCCTGTATTGTTAGTTGACTATCTAATGCAACTCCCAACAAGCGCAGCTCCTTTTTTTACTGAAATCACATGATCCCTAATTGTACCACCTCAGGCCAATTCTTCATTTTAGTTTTCCCTATAATCAGAACTTCTGTTTTTGCTACATTTAAAGATAAATTATGTTCTACCTTGCTTCCATACAATTATTCAATCTCTCACCAAAGTTACTATTCGATATTACAACTGGGAAAAAAATTGCACATCATATCTGCGTAACTCCTCAAAAATCTTTCCCACCAAATACATATAAGCATTAAAAAGTAGTGCCGAAATTGATGATCCCAATGTTCACATCTTTAGATACCTCCCCTTTACTTAACACCTTATAAGACCTACCTGTTAAATATGACTGAAACCATTGGTAAACTCTTCCATGTACTCCCAATGACCTTATTTTCTCTAACCATAATCCCAAATCTATAGACTCGAATGCACCAGATACATCCAATGATACTAAACAAAAATCCAAATTCCTAACCATGTCATATCTAATCTGATCTATTTTGATACTAACAAAGTTTCTATACTATCTGCCATCCTAAATCCAAACTGAAAATCATACAATCCTTCTTTTTTTTCCATTCAATATATTCTTCAGTCTTAATGCTGCTTTTCAATTACTTTTTCTATTACTAGTAAAACAGAAATTGGACAAGAATAACTCACTGTTTCTACATCAAGATGCTTACCCTTTAAAAGGGGCTACTCGTACTGTTGCACATTTTGCTACCTTGGGAAAAGTTTCTGTTTTCAAAAACCTTTTTTACCATTACACTTAGAGGAGATGCAAGTTGTTCACTTATTGATTTTATTATTGTTGACGAACATGGATCTCCTAGAGATAACATAAGAACATAAGAAATGCCTTCACCGGATTAGACCGAAGTCCATCTTGTCCTGCGATCCGCGCACGCAGTGGCCCGTTTAAGTACACCTTTTGGGAAACCCGGATTTCCCGTATCCCTCAATATGGTTTTCAAGAAGATGTGCATCCAACTTGCGCTTGAAACCCAGAACAGTAGTCTCCGCCACAACCTCCTCCGGGAGAGCATTCCAAGCTCCAACCACTCGCTGTGAGAAACAGAACTTCCTGACGTTTGTCCTGAACCTGCTGCCATTCAGCTTCAGGCTATGGCCCCGTGTCCGTGTGACTTCCGAAAATGTTAACAATGCTTCTTCCTGGTCTATTTTATCAAATCCTTTTAATATTTTAAAAGTCTCTATCAAATCCCCTCGCAGTCTTCTCTTCTCTAGGGTGAACAGACCCAGTTTTCTGAGATGTTCCTTGTAGCTCAAATTCTCCATACCTTTGACTAGTTTCGTGGCTCGTCTCTGCACCCTCTCCAGCAGAGTTATATCCTTCTTGAGTTATGGAGACCAGTGTTGGACACAGTATTCCAAGTGAGGTCTGACCATTGCTCTGTAAAGTGGCATAATGACCTCCTCCGATCTACTCGTGATCCCCTTCTTAATCATGCCCAACATCCTATTTGCTTTCTTCGCCGCCGCCGCGCATTGAGCTGAAGGCTTTAGGGTTCTGTCTATCAGTACCCCCAAATCCCTTTCTTGTTCGCATTTGGCTAATGTCACCCCCAACATCTTATACTCATGTTCTTTGTTTTTCTTTCCTAGATGCATCACCTTGCATTTGTCTATGTTAAATCTCATCTGCCACTTTTTCGCCCAATTTTCCAGCTGGTTTAGATCCTTCTGGAGCTCCTCACAGTCCCCTAGAGAGCCAACCACCCAACATAGTTTTGTATCATCTTGTAGGTTTTAAACTTTGCACATATTTTTCTACCTGAAACTCTGTCAAATAAAATTCATCCCATCCCTCATCTGCTTTAATATTCATTATTGAGCTTTTCTTCTCTCTCAGAATGTTCCTTCCTGTTTGCATTTTCTTTTTCATATATCCTGCATATACAGATGCTTCTGGCCCCTTAACAAGATCTTTCTTCTGATATCCATTCACTAATAGTTTAATAGTATTAAAACAGTACTTTTGGTTTATTCAAAGAGTCACTAAAGAGTTACCTGTCTTTTGTCTATAATACTCACTTTCTTTGCTCCTTTATAAAGCTGTGCTAGTGTTTTTAACACTACTGTGGTAACAGCTCCAATGCAAATAGAATTCCTATGAGCATCTGAGCTGTTACTGCCAAGGCCGGCACTAACGCTAGCACAGCTTTGTAAAGGAGGGGGGAAATGCTATATATTCCATCAGATATATTTTAAAACTATCCAAGTCATCAATATTATATGTCTTCCTTCACTTACGCTCTGCTTGCTGTACCTCACATCTCACTTGCAATATTGCTGAACATCTCCAGTGACAGGGCACATAGTTCTTTTTCCCTAAAATTTCTTTTTGTGGTACTCTCATCTAAAGAACTTGCCAATGTTAAATTCCATTTATCACTAAATACAACACCCTTCTACTCAAAACACACTCCAAGCAAAAGAGGATAAAGTGGAAGTGAATAACAAAATCCCTGTCAGTGCGAGTGCTTAAGGCTTGCAACATCTGCTGTATATATTGTGTGTATATGAAAAATGAATGGAAAAAATTGCATTACAATTAATAAAGGGGATGGGATCTGGGGCAGAGCTTGGGAGGGCCTAGGGAGGTCAGTGGTTGGGGTATTCAGTTGATATTTGTTAGACTTAAAGGGTACTTAGCTTGGTGTAGTTGAGAAACACTGCTGTAGGCAATCAGCTGGTACCAGTGCCTCTCCTTCTCTTTGGCCCTCTTCCCTGCTGGCACCCCCCACTGGCGTCTCAGGGCCCATCTGGAGGGCCTCTGTACATGCATAGACGTTGACGTGATGTCACGCATATGTGTGATGTCATCATGGCGACATCCGCACACTTTTGGGTGCCTCAAGCTGTGGCCACTACCTTTAGTGTGCCCTGTCTCGATAAAGTTTGAGAGACACTGCTCTTGGGCAACAAGATCTTCCTCCATTGGTTCTTCTGCCATGTCATCTGAATCTCCCTGTTTACTTCAAGCACACATCTCTTCTGCTGTTTTGTTTTGGGGGGGGGGGGGGGTTTGCTGTTCATTCTCCACTTGTGTTCATCCTCTTTCCTTTTTTTTGCCTGCCTTTCCTTCTATAGTTCTGGTATCAGTGAGATTGACTGGTCCAATCTGATGAGATCCAACATTCCCAACTTTCTATTTGATTTTTTATAAAGACTAACTTAATCTCTCTGCTGTAGTCACAAAGTATGTGTGTATTCCACTGACACAGGCAGAATTGCATCCCAAATCAGTACAACTTTATTTTACATCTGCAGATAAATATTTCCATCAGTGTGTCAAGCTTCTCCATAAACCTCTTTCTTCTCCAGTTTTGCTCTGCCCACAAACTTTGCGAGCTTGTTTCCACATTGATTTCAACTTTGCTTTAATCCTAACATGGCTGTTTCTAACAAGACCACAGAATTTTGTATTTACGTTGTATCACTGAGCAAGTACGGTAATCTACTTGTTATGTCATTGACCAGTTCTTCAGTGCTGTAATTTCATCCTTGATATTTGGTAGTTCAGCTACAGGTAGTTCACTGCCTGATCCCAGCAAATGATTTCCATACTTGTAGTCTTGTTTTTCTTTTGGACAGTTTCAGTATTAGATTATTGCTGTGATGATGCTATGTTGAAAACCTGTGAATGAGAAAATGAAACTGTATTAGTGTCAATATGGGTAAATAAGTAAGTGGAAGAATAGCCTAGTGGTTAATACAACAGCCATGAAAACCTGGGGAACTAGGTTCAATTACCGCTGCTGCTCTTTGTAACTCTGGACAAGTCACAGCTCTCCATTGTCCAAGGTATAAAAATAAGCACCTCTATATAATATGTAAACCACTTTGATTGTAACCACAGAAAGGCAGTATATCAATTTCCCTTAAAAATAAATTGATAACACTATGTAACACATTTTATTTTATTTTTTGTTCATGGGTAATAAGTATAATTACCTATGCCACGAAAGTATAGAAAACGGCTATCATTCCCCCTCAAAACTCTGCTTTTGTGAACAGGACATTAATATTTTGAAATTTACCTTTTTTTGCAGAACATTCCAGATTGATTCCAAGCTGAGTAAACTTAGGGGCCTTTTTACTAAGGCTTGGTGAGGTATTGCCACACGGCAAACAATACTGCAGGTGCTCCGAGTCCACACTTGCCACTGCAGTAATAAAAGATTTATCATTTGGCAATTCAGGGAATGAGGCCTACCATAGCTGTGGACAGAGACAGAAGGAGGAAGGGGCATGTGGGCATATATACCCACAATGCACTGGCTCACTGCGGTAAAGCATGCAGCGCTTCTTACCACCAGGTTAGTGCAGGATGCCACACTTTTTTTCACCTGTGGTAATTTCTGAATTGCTACAGGCCAAAATTGGCAGTAGGTGCCTGCTGTGCTAATTTTGGCCATAGACCTTAATAAAAGGGCCCCTTGAGTAACTTCAATAATTTTCATAAACTTTCAATTAATATAAATAGTAGTACAGTATAACTATATAGATCTTAAGCCCACCAGCTAAGTTCAGTTCCATCTGCCTAAGTGATAACATATCTGCATTGTTTTAGATGGCATCCAGAGGCTTCAAACATCTGGTAGATGCATTTTGCTGTGTTTGCAGCAAATCTATCAAGATGAGAGGGAAAAAGTACATCACAGAAGCATCTGCTAAGATGTGCAATGCATATGAGGCATATTTCGGCATGCCTGTTGGAGATCAAGGCAAACCTTGGCACCACATGCGAGCATTGCCAAAAATCTCTGGAAGGTAAGACAATTTTGTTTCTCACTAGGATGGTGGAATTTTCAGCTATAAATTTATTTTAGAATTTTATTTAAAAAAAAAATATTTGTTTAAAAATTTTCTTATTATATATGAAATATGTTGCAAGATTCTCATACACATTAGTCATAGGTGAGATAAATTTATTGTTTTCATTACCACAATTTAATTTTCTTCTACTACAGGATGGTACAGAGGGGAAAAGAGAGCCATGTAGTTTGCTATCCCAAGAATTTGGAGGAAATCCACTGACCAATCAAGCAACTGCTACTTCTGCATGGTGGACCCTTCCTAACGTTGAACTGGCAAGCATGCATCTGCAATCACATATCTGGATATTCCTTTATCATCACCCTGGTGCCATATTGCCCTGATCTCCTGATGCCCATCCCCTTAGAGAAAGAGCAGTTGTCTTCAGAAGAGAGCAGCAAGTCAGAGAGTGAAAGAGACATTGCAGATCCAGTGTACAATATCAGTGGTGCAGTTGATGAGAGAAACCCACACTATCCAAACCAAAAAGACCTCAACGACGTGATCAGAGATCTTGGTCTCACCAGGTCCAATGCTGAATTTTTTACATCTAGGCTGAAGTGGTGGAACTTGATAAAAGTGTGCAAGTCACAGATCAAAGGAAGCATCACCAAGCTTTTTCTACCTTCTTCACCCATCAAGATGGGCTTTGCTTCTGCCAAATGTAACTAGTCTGTTTAAGGCAATTGGATTTGTCTGTAACACGAAAGAGTGGTGTCTCTTCATTGACAGCTCATCCAGGAGCATCAATACCTTGCTACTTCATAATGGGAAGAAGTACCCTCTCTTCCATTGGCTCATTCAGTGCACCTCAAAGAAGGTTACAACTGCATCATGACTTTACTAGGCGCCTTGAAGTATGATGAGTATGGCTTGGAGGTCACTGGAGACTTCAAAGTGATGGCATTCCTAATGGGTCTCCAAGGTGGTTGTACAAAGTTTCCCTGCTATCTCTGCCTTTGGATAGCAGGGCCACAAAGGTGTACTACCAAAGGTAGAACTGGCCACAGCAGACTGAGTTCTCTGTGGGGAGAAACAGCGTCAAATGGGAACTACTGGTGGACCCTCAGAAGGTGCTGATGCCACCACTACACATCAAATTGAGCTTAATGAAACAATTTGTTAGAGTTCTAGATAATGTGTTGGCAGCCTTCAAGTACCTTCAAGACATCTTTCCTAATCTGTCTGAGGCAAAGGTCAAAGCTGGAGTCTTCGTCAAACTATAGATAATGAAGATCCTGGAGTGCAAGGAATTTCTCAAAAAGCTATCTAGGAAGGAGAAAGTGGCTTGGAACAGCTTTGTCGCAGTAGTTTGGGGCTTCCTGGGCAATCACAAGACAGAAAACTATGTGAAGTTGGTCGAGATACTAGTGAAGAATTACAGTAAAATGAGCTGTATGATATCTCTCAAAGTCCATGTCCTTGATGCTCATCTTGATATGTTCAAGGAGAACATGGAAGCATACTCAGAGGAGCAAGGTGAGCGCTTCTACTATGATTTACTGGACTTTGAATGCCACTACCAAGGATAATATAATGACAACATGATGGGAGACTACATCTGGTGGTTGATTTGTAAAAGTGACTTGCAATATAATTGCAAATCTTGAAAAACTACTCACTTCTGAATCTTTTGTGGTCATATTTGTATAACCTCAATATAAATACATGTTAATTGTAATTCATATGTTGTTTTTTATGACTTTATCAGAATGAAAAGATCGGCATTTTCACATTTTAAATAGATAAACTGCAAAATTTGACACTCCTGGTCACAAAAGCAAAATTTTATGGAAATAACATATATTTTTAATACTTTTATACTTTTTTAGGCATGAGCAATTAGGAAATAACACTATTTTTGTTCTTGGGCAATAAGTATAATATGGAGAGGCATTTTCGATGGGATGTTTGTCTGACTTTGGACATTTCCCACAAGACTTCCTAAATTGGTGATGAACAAACATCCATTTTCAAAATTGGTGAAACTGCTAGACATCCAAAAATATTTTTCAAAAATCATCTGCTTAGACGTATTGGCCAACAGGACGTCCAAACTTACGACACCTAGCTTTATTAGCCATTTTCAACCACAAAAATGTCCAAGTGCAAAATGTCCAAACCCAGACTATTTGAACCTGGGAGAGGGCTAATATTTTAATAGCCTGGCCACATAGACATGCCAACAGAGCAGTGGGGCACCTTAGAGGGTACTGCTATGAACTTCACATAAAGGGTGCCAGATGTAGATCTCATCATATACCCCTTCTATTGTATAGTGAGCCCTCCAAAGCTGCCCCAAAAACTACTATACCCACCTGTCTTCCACCCCAATAGCCCGTATGGCAGTAGACGGCACTATGGAAGTGTAGGGTTTTTGTGGGCTCATACTTTTCACCATAAATGTAGTTGTTAGAGTGGCTTATGGGCCTGAGTCCTTCTCATTATGGCTCACTAGCCCACTCACGAGGCTACAAAAGACACCTGTGTGATGTTCTGCTAGGATTTCCTATACCAGATGCTGCTGTTCTAGAGACAGGTACAGTATGTACAGTTTCATTCAGATTTTGGAGTGGTGGGAAGGGGTTAGTGACCACTGGGGGAGTATGGTGGGGGTCTTTACTTAATCCCTCCATTGGTCATCTGATCAGTTTGGGTATCTTTTTGGTACTTAGATGTTTTTAAAACAGATCTAGCCTCGGCCGTTTAAGTTCTGTCCAGGACATCTTGGGAAATGTTTTAATATCGCCACAAGACATCCAAATCTAAGCCCACCCAGAGCACACCTCCAACAAGCCCCCCTTTAGTCTTGGATAGACAGCTGGTAGAATGCTTCACAAGATGTCCAGAGAGATGGTTTTGAAAATTGGCACCTGGATGTCCTGGTGATTAGGTCATCCAAGTGCCAGTTTATGCTGCCTTTTGGACATTTTTCCTTTCTGAAAATGCTCCGAATAGTGTAATTGAAGCATCAAAAGGCATCAATATGCAATGCAAACGCATAAAAATTATTATTAGAGCACTTAAACATATTTCATTAATTTGTGTATTTTTGCATAATTTCCTATAAATTCCAGGTAGGTAATTAACATAAAATTTGAAACTATTTGTTGATTTTCCACATTACATTATATCATTTTTTCAATAGTGCTTTTTAAAATTATGACATTGTAAAATTGACACATCCTTATGGGGGGGAGGAAGAAATGTAGATATGCTGAATACCATGAGGGGAGAGAAAGAGAGATATTGGACACTATGGGGGGAGGGGCAGGGGAAGGGGGGGGGACAACTGTGGAACCATAGGAAGGATTGAGGACAAGGTTGGGATGGAGCTGAGGATAGAGCTTGGATACCCCAAACAAAAAAATGTTCCTGTACCCCTAATTCCTGATGCTATCATCTACATCTTTTGCCCAGCATCCTCTGTGGTAACTCCCAGGCTCACCCTGAACCACTAGGGCTTCTGCTCTTGCTACCCTGTGCTACCTCAGGTAGCCTAGTAAGTGTTTGGGATGTTTTCAGTCCCTGGTGTTCTCTGAGATAATTTACAGGTCCATGCTGAGATAGGGGCCTCTGCTCCTGTTACACTCTTATTTCCTGCTAGATGTATGGGATTTTGCAGTTCATCTGCACATGTTTTTCCAGTCCTCTCAGGTCTACCCTAAACCACTAAGGCCTTTGTTGTTGCTATTCTGTGCTCCTATGTGTAGTTTACCAGGTGTTTGGGAGGTTTTGTGGTCTATCTACATATTTTCTGAGCGTTCTTTGACTTGACTCCCAGATCCACCCTAAATCACCAGGGTCTTTTTTATATTCTCCAGGATGGTTTTTAGGTCTGCTCCAAACTACTTGGGTCTTTGTTCCTTCTACCCTTCTAGCCATCTACTAAGTGCTGGGAAGGTTTTGCAATTAATTTTCTATTATTCTCTAGGATGACTCCCTATGTTTACCCTGAGCCTATACTTTTTTTACCCTCTTAGGGGTATTTAAAAAAAAAAAAAAGGCCAAAAAACAGCATAAATCGGCACTTGAACATCCTAATTGTCAGGATGTCCCAAGTGCCAATTTCAGAAACTGTCTTTCTGGACGTCTTATGAGGGGTTCTACCTGCTGTCCATCCAAGACTAAAGGGGGTCATGTTGGAGGCATGTTCTGGGTGGGCTTTGGACATGCTTAAACTTTGACATCTTGTGGCGATAATCAAACGTTTCCCAAGACATCCTGGATGGAACTTAGACATTCTGAGCTAGATCTGTTTTAAAAGCATCTAAGTGCCCAAAATGTACCCAAACTGACCAGATGATCACTGGAGAGATTAAGTAATGACCCCTCCCCACTTCCCCAGTGGTCACTAACCCCCCATCCCATCCCCCCCAAATCTGAATGAAACAGTATACCTATCTCTAGAACAGCAGCATCTGGTATGGGAAAGCCTAGTAGAGCATCACACAGGTGTCTTAAGTAACCTAGTGAGAGGGCTAGTGAGCCATAGAGTGGAGGACCCAGGCCCATAAGCCACTCTAACCACTACATTTATGGTGGAAAGTGTGAACTCACCAAAACCTTACTATACTTCCATATAGGTGCCACTTGCAGCCATAAGGGCTATTGCGGTGGTAGACAGGTAGGTATAGTAGGTTTGGGGGAGTTTTGGATGACTCACCGTACATTAGAAGGGGATTATGATGAGATGAACATCTGTCACCCTTTATGTGAAGCTCATAGCAGTGCCCTCTAAAGGTGCCCCACTGCTCTGTTGGAATGTCTGTGTGTCCAATCCATTACAATGCTGATCCTTCTTACATCCAAATTGTATGGATTTGGATATTTTTCACTTAGATGTTTCTGTGATCAAAAATAATAATAGCTTTATTTATATCTCATCATACCTTTTCAGTTCAAGACGGTATAGTGAACAAAGTTGGACATCCTAAGGTTGGATGTCCTGGCGGCCACAACGTCTAAGTAGACAATTTAAAAATAAATTGATCATCTAGCAGTTTTGCCAGTTTCAAAAATAGCCGTTTCTCTGCCTCTGGGAAACATCCAAAGTCGAAATTAGATATCCTATCGAAAATGCCCATCCATGCTTCCTCCATGCACTTACTAGGTGCTAAGGAGGTTGATTTCTTTAATGTAGCCCATCTGTAAATCCTTTACGTTATCATGGGTGATTCTCATCTGTTCAATATCTGTGTTTCAATCATTCTCATAATAAGTGATACTTCCTTTCCCTTATTTGTGCTGTTTATCTTGAATGGATTACAAGCTTTCTCTAGCAGGGGGCTGTCTGATGCGTGTTTATGTACAGCTGTGGATACGTCTAGTAGCACCATAGAAATGACAAGTGCAGAGAACAAAAAAAATTATAGTGAAAGCTGATTTGAGTTTGCTATTTTAGATGTGGAGGGCAGCAAATAACAGAATGTTCTGATTTGTGGTGCAGAGTTTTTGTTAAAGTCAAAGGGTGTCTATAATGATTCCTTTCAGCAATTTGATATTTTAGTGAACTGCAAATACCTGCTTCCTGCAGATTTATCTTCTGGATTACCACACAAATTTTCTATTGATTGCCATATTGACCTGAAGCTGCACGAAAATTTCTAGCACAGGCCATTTATCAAACTATGAACAAAATGAGCTTAAAGAACAGTATACTTTTAGAAAAGTGAGAGCTTGGTACAGTCTCGTATTTAATACTCCAATATTGTTCAGAAAGGAAAGATAGTAACGACTTTAAAGTGGTTAGGTTTAAAAAATCCCCCTCCCCCCAATAGTCACAATTAAAACAATTGAATAATGTTATGATAATTTGAGCATTTTTTCAAACAGTTGCATCTTATTTTTCCCTGCCTTCCAAAAATCCTATTGCCATTAGGTATCTCATGGAAATCTCTCAACATGTTGGGTTTAAGATAGCAATTACAGGTCTCTACTTGATAAGCTATAAGTGTTGCACCTCTGGAAGGTATTCTCAGCTGTGTTTGGACTAGGCAACCCTACAACCACTAACAATTAGCTTACTTTGAAAGCTTACTCTTGAGAAAATTCAGTGTAAAATGTCTGAAAATTCTGTATAATTGCACAGAATTTCCCTTTCCTAAGGCCTGAAATCCCCTCCTCCTTCAATCCTCCAGAGTCTCCAGTTCTGTGTCTCACCCCAGCTGCAGTTTTCTTTCCTCTAAGGCCCAGCAAAAACCCCTAAATCTCTCTGCTCCCAAAGTGCTCTGCATGAAATACTCCAATCTCTCCTTCTCCCAATTCCCAGGCACACATCCTGACATTTTATTCTTTATCCTCCCTGCACCCCCTACCCCACCCCACCCCCACTTCTCATTCTTTCTCTTTCTCTCCCCAGCTATCACTGTATCTCTCCTGTCCTCTCCATGGCACCCCCCCAGACTTGATTTCTCCCATACTAGTGGTATACTCTCAGATTTCTCTGCCACCTCTCCCATTCTCTTGGTGTGTATCCTGTTTTCTCTGCCTCTCTTTCATCCCCATCATGCACCCTCAGTTTCCTCTGCCCCCTCTCCAAAATCCAAATAGCACACACTTACCTTGTTCTTTTCACATACCATCCCTCTCTATGGCACATTCACCTTGCTCTGTGGGCTTTACCTCCCCTCCCACCCTTTTCATTACACACTATCACCTTATTCTGCTCCTGCCCCCCATGGTACACTCACCTTGTTCTCCCCCCCCCCCCCCCCTTCATTCTGCAGTGTCCTGTAGGAACAGGAAGTTGCTGCAGAATGAAGACTTTCAGAGAAGGCCGACAGCAGCAGGCTCACCTTGTTGCTGCTGCCGGCTGCCCGAAATTTTAAATTACATTGGCTGGAGAGGAAGTAGGTAGGGGAGTCTGGAGCTGGAGAGAGAGAGATCATGTCACAGGATCCCGCTAGTGGGGAAATAACATATACTGCATGGGCTGGGTGGGTCAGGTTGGGAAGACAGGGAAGGACTGATGCACCCTCAGAAATCTCAACCAGAAGCTCCTCCAAAGCCTGCTCAGTCATGTTGATGAGCTTCTAGAGAGCATAGCCACTGTTCCTCTTCCCCAGCCTCTTCCTCAACCAATCAATGGTCGGCTCCAATTGTATTATCACCATTGAAAATTGATAACCACAGACCTCTGGGTTCTAAAAGTCATTCGAGATGGATACTCTCTTCACTTCATTACTATGCCTCCAGATCATCCTCCAAGAGAGTCTTCTTTCAACCCTCAGCAGACATGCCTTCTTCTTCAGGAGATAGAATCTCTTCTTCTCAAAGCAATAGAAAAGGTTCCACCTCTCCAGAGGAATCGGGGATTTTACTCCTTGTATTTCCTCATCCCAAAGAAGATGGGAGGTCTACGTCCAATTTTAGACCTCAGGGGCCTTAACAAGTTTCTAGTGAAGGAAAAGTTTTGTATGTTGTCCCTGGCAACTTTATATTCCCTCTTAGATCACAACGACTGGCTATGCTCTCTAGATCTAAAAGAAGCTTATACTCATATTCCAGTGTTTCTGACCTCCAGAAAATTCCTCAGATTTCAGGTAGCACAGCATCAATATCAATACAGAGTCCTACCCTTTGGCTTTGCATCCTCTCCTAGAGTATTCACCAAGTGCCTAGTCGTAATGGCAGCAGTGTTGTGGGCTCAGGGTCTCCAGGTGTTTCCCTATCTGGATGATTGGCTGATCGAAGATACAACCTCGCAAAGGGTGATGGTAGCCACTCAGTTTATAATTCTATTCCTTCAGTGGTTGGGGTTCTAAATCAATTTCCCCAAATCCCAACTTCAACCCTCTCGGAATCTGCAATTTATTGGAGCTCTGCTAGACACCATTCATCTCAGAGCGTTTCTCTCTCAGTAAAGACAAGAGAATTTGATTCAGCTTTGCAAGCAGACTTATCATTTTCCATCAATCTTGGCCAGACAAATGATGGTACTCCTGGATCACATGGCTTCCACAGTGCATGTTACTCCATTTGCAAGACTTCATCTCAGGATGCCTCAATGGACTCTCGCATCTCAGTGGTCTCAAGCTCTCGACCCACTGTCTCAACACATTACAGTCACATCTTCACTTCAACAATCTCTGCAGTGGTGGATAAACTCTTCCAATCTTTCCAGAGGGTTTTTATTCCAAACACTTCCACATCAGAAGGTTCTAACCATGGACCCATCCACCTAAGCTTGGGGAGCTCTTCTGGACGGTCTTTGCACTCAAGGTCACTGATCTACCCAGGATCAGCTTTGCCATATCAATCTCTTAGATCTCAGAGCGATTTACAATGCTCTCAAAGCATTTCTGCACATTGTGCCCAACCTACTCCGCATGGACAATCAAGTGGCAATGTATTACATAAACAAGCAAGGAGGCACGGGCTCACTCCTTCTTTGTCAAGAGGCCCAGAAGATTTGGAACTGGGCAATTGCTCGCAACATATTTTTGAAAGCAGTATACATTCAAAGGGAACAAAATTCTCTCGCAGACTGACTCAGCAGGTTTCTTCAGCCACACGAGTGGACACTCAACTCTGCAGTTCTAAATCACATATTCTCTCTCTGGGGGACTCCTTAAATAGACCTGTTTGTGTCCCCCCACAATCACAAACTGCCCCATTTTTGCTCCAGGCAGTACTCTCCCCAACGTCTGGAAATGGATACTTTTCTTCTGGATTGGAAGCTCAAATTTCTCTATGTATTTCCTCCAATCCCTCTCATCCTCAAGATGCTTGTCAAGTTAAAACAGGAATTGGCCTCAATGATTCTGATAGCTCCTTGTTGGCCTAGGCAATCCTGGTTATCCCTTCTACTTCAACTCAATATCAGGGAATCAATGCCTCTTCAGATTTTTCCATCTCTTCTCACAGAGTCAGGATCTCATCTCCATCCCAATCTTCAGTCTTTACACCTGACAGCTTGGTACCTCTCGGGCTGACATTGGCTGAGGTTCATCTTTCTCATCCTGTCACACTTATCTTAGAAGCCTCAAGAAAACCGTCTACGCAGTAGTGTTACCAGTAGAAATGGACACGGTTTACCACTTGGTGTACTCTTCATCATCATGATGCTATCTCCACCTCTATATCTTCCGTATTGGATTATCTTCTACATCTGTCCAATTCAGGCCTCAAGACCACTTCAATTAGAGTTCATCTCAGTGCTATCAATGCATTTCACAGCCCAATTGATGGTAAACCTTTAACTGCTCATCCTCTTGTGATTCATGAAAGGACTTTTCAATGTCAAACCACCTCCATTAGTTTGGGATCTCAATGTTGTTATCTCTAGACTTATGAAGCCTCCTTTTGAACCAATGTCTTTGACTCATCTTAAATATCTCATTTGGAAAGTAGTTTTTCTCATCTCCCTTACCTCTGCTCGAAGAGTAAGTGAACTTCAAGCACTGGTGGCAGATCTACCGTTCACAGTGTTTCATCATGACAAAGTTGTGCTTTGTACTCATCCAAAGTTCCTTCCAAAAGTAGTCACTGAATTTCATCTCAGTCTATCCATTGTGCTTCCAGTGTTCTTGTTATGCTTAAATCTTTTATTGATTTTTCAATTTAAATTTCAAGTATTACACTTGTACAGAAAGCAATAATAGAATAGATATCAATTACACAGTAAATATAACTCATAAATTAACAAATTTTACTATTTATGCTCAAGTCCTCAACTTAGGATCCAAGAATCAAAGAAAATTGGTGAAAAATAGAAGAAATTAATAATACATAAGAAACTGAAAGCTATAGCACTGAAATTAGGTCATCAATAATCAAATTATAGGGCTCAAAGGTTGTTTGCATTCAGACGAGATATTGCCACAAAGTTTGTCAATTGGGATGGTTCAAAAAACACATATTTGAGAGTACGGTAACACACAATACATTTACATTGATGTCTCAAATAAAAAGTCGCCCCCAAAGATAAAACCCCAGGTTTCAGAAGAAGAAATTCACGGTGGCGCCTTTGCGTCTCCCGTGCCAAATCTGGAAACATTTGTATTTTGTGACCAAGGAAACTTTTCTGTCTATTTTTAAATTAAAGTTTTAACAACCATGTTTTATCAATTGGCAAAGCTAAGGTAATAATCATAGTGGCTGATGATGTTAAGTCTCTAAGATTTGTGAGATATTTAAGGGTTCTCGGTCTGAAGATTTTACTTTTTGTTGTTGGTTTTGTTCTTTGTCAGGCAAATAATAAACCCGTGAGAATGGTGGTAATGATTCTTCAGGTATTTCCAAAATTTCCACTAGATATCTCTTAAGCATATCTCTGGGTGTTACCAGATCAAGTCTTGGAAAATTAATTAACCTGAAATTGTTACTATGTGAATTGTTCTCAAGCATTTCAATCTTCTTCCTTAGGTTAATATTATCTTTAACTAGAGTCTCTTGCAATTGTTTCGATGTTATAATTTCCTTTTCTATTTTCTGAATGGATGAGTTAGAGGTGTTCATTTCTTTTCTTAAGTCCTTCAATTCTTTATTATGTTCCTTAATTTTCCCTTCAATTTGTTGAAAAGTAGGAGTTATATTTTTAACAAAACCAGCCATTAAGTCCCAAATGGAATCTAAAGTCACTTCAGCAGGTTTAATCAATACAATTGGAGTTTGTGTGAATGTGAAGTGCTCACCGTTCTGAAGATTTCCTTCGGGGCTTGTCTTCTGTCCTTCCCCCTCATATTGAGATGTTACTGCCCCAGATATCTCCATGGGGACCCTTGCAGTGTGAGCCCCAGCCTCCAAGCTCTCCTGAAGATCCTTCCTTGCCTCTGGAGAGGAGAAAACCTCAGAATCCAGGGTTTCCCCACCCCTGGGAGAGCTGGTAATCTGAGGCTGCGGAGGCGGTGCCCTAACATCGGGGCTTAGAGTAGTGTCGGGCCCAGGAGTGTCCACTGTGGGCTCGCCTCCCTGTGTCCTCAGCAGGCCGCCGTCCGATGTTGCAGTGACCTCCTACATACGCCGCAGAAGATCTTGGATATTACCGAGACCGGGGGCTCCAGGACGCTGCGAGGCAGAAGCGGCACTCCGGCCCCGTCTCTTAGGCATCGCGGTAAGCAAATTACCGCTAGAATTATTCAGAACCGACACTGTTCTGGGACGAGCAACTCAGCGCGTCCTGCTCTCAGTCGCCATCTTGGATGCTCTCCTCCTGTTCGCTTCCAGTGTTCTTTCCTAAGCCTCATTCTCATTCTGGAGAAACAGCTCTTGATACTTTGGACTGTAAATGAGCATTGGCTTATTACTTACAGAGAACTCAGCCACATAGAACATAGAACAGACGGCTTCACGAACGAATTCTTTAAGCAATTTCGCACCCTACTAGCTCCTCATCTCCTTAAATATTATGACTTCCTCCACTCCACTCCGGACAAGCAATTCAATTTCACCGAGGCCACCATTGTAGTAATCCCTAAACCTGACAGAGATGACACTTTAGTTAAAAACTTTCGCCCCATCTCTCTCCTCAATTTAGACTACAAGATAATGGCAAAATTACTTGCATTAAGACTTACCAAAATAATCCCATTGCTTATACATAAAGATCAAACAGGGTTCATTAAACAAAGATATATAGGAGACAACCTGCGCCTATTTCACTATATTAACGCTCATGCTAAAACAATGTCAGACCCTGTAATAGGCCTAGCTATTGATGCTGAAAAAGCCTTTGACCGAGTGGAGTGGCCTTTCCTTTTCCATGTCCTGAAGTGGTATAATTTTGGCCCATTTTTTACAAACTGGATAAAAACGCTATATCATCAACCCACAGCTCGTATTAGGATTAACAATTCTTTATCCAATAAATTTCCCCTCCATAGAGGTACTCGACAAGGCTGTCCTCTCTCACCATTGCTATTTAATTTAGTGTTAGAGCCACTCCTTTCAGCTATACGACAAAGTCCCTCAATTAAAGGTATTCCCTCCTCTGATCGAGATTTCAAATTAGCAGCTTATGCAGATGATGTTTTACTTTTTCTGAGAGACCCTTTACTCTCCCTTCCCAATCTTATTCACATTATCACTCAATACTCCCTCCTTTCCGGATACTCTGTTAATTGGGAGAAATCAGAGATCTTCCCTCTAAATGATAATATACTTCCATCAGATTTGGCTCATTTTCCTTTCTCATGGTCACATGAAGCTGTGAAATACTTGGGGATTTTAATACATAAAGATTCGGTTCATGCTCAAGATCTTAATATATCTAAAGTCAAAAATCTAGTTCTAAACACTACATCTCGATGGACTCCACTCTTTTTATCCTGGTGGGGTAGAATTGCATCCATCAAAATGACTCTAGCCCCTCAAATTAATTATATCCTTTCTATGCTCCCTCTGTTATGCCGGAAATCATTATTTAATTGGCTAAATATGAAAATATCTGAATTCATTTGGAACAAGAAAAAACCTCGAATTGCTCTCGCCAAACTGAAAGCCTCTAAGATCAACGGTGGTCTCAACTTTCCTGATTTCTATCACTATTATATTGCTTCATTAGCCAAATATGGAGCTTACTGGCTCACTAACTCCTCCACTCAAAATCTTCCCACTCAAGATCTTCCTGCCTGGTTTGAAATGGAATGTTTTTTATGTACGCCTTTACACATCTCATGCTTACTAACGGTGTCAATACCAAGGCACTTAAAGAGATACTCTTTATTGGGTGCAACGCAGCATGCTCTTTATCTTATAGATACATTGACTGAAATCTCAGTTAATGTTAGTCCACTCATGTCCCTTTGAAACAATCCCAAAATTCAAAATCACGACAAATCTCTATCATGGAAAAGGTGGCAGCGGGCAGGTATATGTCTACCCTCAACTCGTTAGTTCCATTCGATATACTGTGCTCTACATACTCGCTGCCTCCTTCTACTTATTCACAATGGCGTTCTCTCACTGGAGTATTGCCTTCTTTGCATATACGATTTGACTATATGACTTCCAAAAATACTATTTACAACTGGTCTTCTCTGTCTCTATTAAAAGGCAAGGCGATATCATCCTTCTACAGTATTTTAAGAGATCACTCCTTCACTTTTTCACCTCACTCTATGAAGCACTGGGACGCTATACTTACCACTCCGCTTTCTGACATTGATTGGGAGCTTTTCTGGTCATCAACAAATCGCCCGCTTTTATCTTCTAGAGTATCACAATCAATGTACTTTCTTATGTGGCAGGCAATATGGACCCCACTTCGCATGTGGAAAGCTAACTTAAAGCAAGACTCTGTTTGCTGGAACTGTTATTTCATTGTACTCTAGTCCGCTCTTTTTGGACCTATGTCTGGAACACCATACAATCTATTACTAACTGCTCAGAAGAAATCTCTATAGACATTGTAATCCTTCGCTCTCAACACCCATGTTTCACACAATCAAATTGTCCACCTAAACTCATTGATACCATGTTGGTGACTGCTCTCATGCACATTCTAAAAAATTGGAAATCACCCTCGCTATTAGATTATACCTTTTGGTGGAACTCTCTGAGTATGTATCATAGATTTGAATCCTATGCATATGAGAAGAGAGTTACATTCCGAACCTGCATGAACTTGAAATACAACAAATCTCCATGGTCATTCTTAGACTCCTATGTACGCTCATCTTCTTAGACACTCCTGTTATCCTTTTCTTCTCCTCTCTTCTCTCTTTCATTTTTCTTTCCTTTTTCTTTACTGCTCTCTCTCATCTTTATCTTATATATCCCTTACATACATTTTTAATAATTGGAGCCTTTGCTCCTATACAGTTAAACATAGATTTATATATTTTATATACAGGAAGCTTTATTTTGTTTCTATGTACTTTAAATGATTCTTGTATCCTTTAAAATACTTAATAAAAATTATTGAACTGACAAAAAAAAAAAAAAAAAAAAAAAAAAAATCTCCTCAACTTTTTGTCTCCTTTGATCCTAATAAGTTGGGACGTCCTGTATCCAAGAAAACTATTTCTAAATGGTTGGCGGCTTGTATCACTTTCTGTTATGCTCAGGCTAGGCTGCAACTGGGGAGTCACATCCCAGCCCACAAAGTCCGAGCTATGGCAGCTTTAGTTGCTTTCTTACGTTCCACTCCTATTGATGAGATCTGTAAAGTTGCTACTTGGCCCTCAGTTCATACATTCACATCTCACTACTATCTGGAATCTTTTTCCAGATGGGATGGTCACTTCGGCCAAGCAGTATTGCAAAATTTATTTTCTTAATGGCCAACACTCCTTCCATTCCATTCTTGTAAGCTAGGGAGTCCCACATGTGAGAATATAAGAACATAAGAACATAAGAAGTTGCCTCCGCTGAGGCAGACCATAGGTCCATCCTGCCCAGCGGTCTGCTCCCGCGGCGGCCCATCAGGCCCATTGCCTGAGTAGTGGTCTATACCTATCTATACCCTTCAATCCCTTTTTCTTCTAGGAATCTATCCAAACCTTCTTTGAAACCATTTAATGTTTTCTTGTCTACAACAGCCTCTGGAAACGCGTTCCATGTATCCACCACCCTCTGAGTGAAAAAGAGGGTGCCTGCTTGTCCTGGGATAAAGTACAGGTGTTATTCAGGGACAGCAGGCAGAAATTCTCACAATCCACCCAACTCCCCTGGTTGGCTTCTTAGCTTGTTTATGGAACTGAGATACTGTGAGCCTACATTGGGCAGAAAGGCGCTCGCACATGCATGGTGTGGGCAGTTCGCAAACTTTCTCAAGTTCTTAAAGTGACGATGCACTTTTAAAGCTGTCCGTACTGGGGCTCCGTGGATGACATCACCCACATGCGAGAATATCTACCTGCTGTCCCTGGATAACACCTGTTACGATAAGTAACTATGCTTTACTGTCTCCTCCCCCCACCCCCCTTTTTTAAAAAGCATGATTCTCATACAGGGGTATCATTGCTCTTTTTAAGCTGTGCTGAACATCCGGTATCTGAATAAAATTCAGAGTAACTCTAGTAGGGAAACATGCAGAGAGAGACTTATTTCAATCTCCCAGTGAATGTTTATTAAAAATGTTTCTTCAGCCTTCATATGCTGAGGAAAGTGAGAACCTGTTCCATCAAAACACTTTGCCGTCCTTGTTCAATCCACCATCCTTTCCAGACTGGACTATTGCAACTCTATATACCTAAGCATAATTAAGAAGGGGATTACGAGTAGATCGGAAGATGTTATAATGCCACTTTATAGAACAATGGTCAGACCGCACTTAGAATACTGTATCCAACACTGGTCTCCATACCTTAAAAAGGATATAACTCTGCTGGAGAAAGTGCAGAGGCGAGCCACGAAACTTATTAAAGGAATGGAACATATGAGCTACAAAGATCGACTCAGGAAACTGGGACTGTTTACCCTTGAGAAGAGAAGACTGAGAGGGGATTTGATTGAGACTTTCAAAATATTAAAAGGATTTGATAAAATAGACCAAGAAGCAGCATTACTGACATTTTCACATGTGACACGGACAAGAGGTCATAGCCTGAAACTGAGTGGCAGCAGGTTCAGGACAAATGTCAGGAAGTTTTCTTTCACATAGCGCGTGGTGGATGCTTGGAATGCACTCCCGGAGGAGGTTGTGGAGGAGACTACTGTACTGGGATTCAAGTGCAAGTTGGATGCATACCTTCTTGCATATCATATTGAGGGATACGGTAAATCCGGGTCTCCATAAAGGAGTACCTAAATGGGCCACCGCGTGTGCGAATCGCTGGACTAGATGGACCTCGGTCTGATCCGGTGAAGGCGTTTCTTATGTTCTTAAGCCTAACAAACCCTTCAAAGACTCCAGCGGATTCAGAATGCCGCTGCTAAGCTTATCTTCGCAAAAAGCAAATTTGACCACGTCTCACCGCTTTTGTCCAAGCTCCATTGGCTTCCGATAATCTCCAGAGTCCACTTCAAATGTGCCTGCCTTACTTTCACGATCCTACACGGCATCCTCCCCCCCCTTTATTCCTCTTTCTTGGAATTCCTCTAACCCCAATTCCACCAGATCCACCCAAAAACTGAAACTCTCCTTTCCCTCTCTAAAAGGCATCTTTCTTGTAGGAAAACTAGGTTCCTCCCTCCCTTTTAGAATCACTGAGCTCTGGAACAACCTTGCCTCCCCTCTTAGGAACCTGAGCTTCCTCCAACTCTTCCATAAATATCTGAAAACCTGGTTATTCTCAAAAATGTAACTCTTCCTCCCTCTCTGATTATTCTAGTCCTCTAAATTTCCAAAAGTGCTATTGGGGTTGTAGACAGGTAGGTATAGTGGGTTTTGGGGGCTCACCATAACCTATAAGGGAATTCTGGTAAGATGTTTATCTAGCACCCTTTATGTGTCAGCAGTACCCTGTAAGGGACCCCACTGCTCTGTTGCCATGTCTGGGTAGCCAGTCCATCACAGGACTGGCCCCCCACCACGTCAAAATGGTCTTGTTCTGAGTGTTTGGGACTTGGATGAAATTTTGGCCGAAAATGTGGTATAAAGATAGATGTCCTGGCGGTCTGAGTGTCCCAGTGGCCTGGATGACCAGATAGAGGATTTAAAAACTAAAATAAAATTTCTAGACGAATGGTGGTTTGCCTTTCAAAAATAGGCATTGTCTTACTACTGACTTTGGACGTCCAGTGCCATACGTCCAAATCAGACTTAGATATATATTTTGAAAATGCCCCTCTGTATGTATCTTTTATGTAACACTAGTCTTATAGCCCTTTACATTAACGGGTGCTAGAATATATGTGTGTGTGTCTGTCTTTATTTTTTTTTCTCTCTCTCTCCTTCTTCTCCTCTCTTTCTGTATTTCTGTCTTTCTTTTTCCTCGGCTGTCCACCCATTCTCCCTTCCTTTTACCTTCCCTGTGTCCACCACCACCCCTTCACTGCTCCCCTTATCCAGCAGCAGCCCTTCTCCCTTTTTTTAATCTCTCCCCTGTCCATCAGCACCTCTTTCCTGCTCCCCCGTCCAGCAGTAGGCCTCCCTTCCTTTTTCTTCCCCCCTAGCACCTCTTTCCTGCTCCCCCGTCCAGCAGTAGGCCCCCCCCATCTCTTCCCCTGTCCAGCAGCAACCCTTACCTCGTGTCTGCCCTCCGCCGACAGCCGCACAAGCCGCCGCGGCCTGCAGGCACCAACAGCCGCCGTGGTCTGCAGATGCCAACAGCCGCCATGGCAGACAGCCTCTGCGCCGCCCGAAGCCGACATCCACCTTGGGAGAGAGAGATGCGTGGAAGCGCGCATGCGCACTCCTACCTGCGGGGACCTACAGCACACAGAAAACGGGAGCACGCAGGTCATAGTGCGCATGCGCGGCTTAGGCTTTTATTATATTAGATAAATTCTGTCTGTAACCCACCTCGATCTCCAGTTTAGAGGATTTGGCTGGATATAAGATCACATATACCAGTTATAAGGGTCCTTTATTAAGGTGCGCTAACCGATTTAGCGCACACTAAAGATTAGCGCACTAAATGCTAAGGCACCCATAGAATATAATAAATGCCTTAGCATTTAGCGTGTGCTAACATGGTTAGCATACCTTAATAAAAAGGACCCCATAATGAATAAATGAAAATAGGAAACCAAATCAAAAATATAAAAGTCAAAGAAACACACCAAAAAATAGTTAAGAACTTATAAAATTAGGAGTCAATCAAATTTTAAAAAGAAAGATCACATTATTTCACAGTTTAAAATCAAATTTTCCAGTGTAACAATTGCAGGAGTTCATCGCCACCATTCATAAATGCTTGGTGTGTTTAAAGTTTTCCGCTATCTAACAACCACTAGTCTTGGTGACATTGTGCCCCTTTTACAAAGCCTATGGTACTGATATTGCTGTAGTAAATGCACTGAAGCCCATAGGAATTGAATGGGCTTTGTTGCATGCACTGTGGCAGCATCACTACCGCTGCTTTGTAAAAGGGGCCCATAATGAGGTGAATAAACAATTTCAGCTCTAGGTTTGAAAAAAGATCATACATTTCATGCTCTGGGAGTGCTGAAAAGTTCTCAGCCCAACCAGCTCAGCCCAAGAAGGGAATGGCATGGAGTCATGAAACTTACAAGTAATTTTATATATTCACCACTAAGTTCAACATACTTGGCACATTGAGTCTGAAGTTTCTGTAACCATCAAAAAAATACTCTGTTTGGTCACTGAAATACTGCTCCGGTTCTGCAGTCGCCTCCGAATCACTTGAAAATTGTTTTCCTTTCAAAATAGTGAGGTGGAACAGTAAGGTGATCTGTTAAGTAAGATGGATTGTCTATGCACTTAAACCTCAAATGCGTCATAACATCCATTGTTTGCCAGCTTGTGAGCAAGTATAATATTTTGCAAAAAGAGTAAAATAGTGTGGTAGCCGTGTTAGTCCATTTTTTCAGGATAATATATAGAAATAATAAACAAAGAAAATAAGGTAATAACCTTTTTTATTGGGCTGACTCAATGCATTGTATGATGAGCTTTCAAAGATAACCCTTCTTCAGATGAAGGCAGCGGTGAGTCCTTTGAGGGTCCTTACTGTTCGTTGCTGGTACTCACAAGGCTGAGTTCACAATCCAAGTTTATTAAAATTTTGATAAAACGCTAATCATTACTTCTAAGCATTGTACATTAAAAATGGGGGAAATCATCGAGACAAACTAAAACAATGCAAATAAAACAGACTATATAACAAATCAAACAGACATTAGGTACAATGAAACAAAAGGAAAGAGGGGAGAACTACAATATTTAGAGAAAAGAACACATTAAAGGGAGGATGGAGAGAGATCAGTTTAAATAGAACAGAATGCTACTTGGATCAGAACAGATTTCGTAAGCGTCTTTAAAAAGAAAGTATTTTAAATTTCCTTTGAATTCTTCTAGATTATTTTCTGCCCATATGTGATTTGGGAGGAAATTCCAAATTGTAGGAGCTGTAACAGTAAATGAGGTAGCCCTACGGGTACTGATGATTTTTAAAGAGGGAACATGAAGATGTTGAGTGATGGATCTTGGTGTTCTAAGCGGATCATGTGGGATAAGATGCTTGTGGATAAATGCAGGATCTTTAGTTTTTTGAGCTTTGAAAGCGAGAATGATGATTTTATAAGTAATTCTGTGCGGGATAGGCAGCCAATGCGCATTTTTTTTAACAGCGGGGTAACATGGTTAAATTTCTTCGTGTTAGCGATGATTTTTATGGCTGTATTTTGGATAAGTTGAAGACGCCAAATGTCTTTTTGGCAGATACCTTTGTATAATGAGTTGCAGTAATCTAGTTTGGAAATAAGAGAATGTATCATACTTTTAAGGGATTGGGGTCCAGAATTGTGGCTAATCTAATCATTCTAAGCTTAAAGAAACAATTTTTAACTACAGCACTTAAATATTTGAGATCGGTAGGATAATTTACTGTCGATTATAACTCCAAGGATTTTAACTGTATCGACCGAGACAATTGGAAGGCCCTCAATGGAAATTGGGGAAGAAAGTCAAATGTTGTCTTTCCAGGGGAAAAGAAGGCAGTGAGTTTTGGGTATACTAAGTGAAAGCATGTTTTCACTTAGCCAACTACTAATTTTGTTTAATTTTGAATTGATGATGTTGATATTTATGGGATCAGAAGCATCGATAGGATGAATGATCTGTATGTTGTCTGAATAGGCAAAAGCAGTGAGGCATATTGATTGACACAATGTCAGTAGAGGAGCCAGATAAATGTTAAACAGAAGGCAGGAATGTATTGATATCTGCAGGATACCGAAGTTGTTTTGGTAAGATGTAGATAAAGAATTGTTGAACGAGACAGTGGAAGTGCGATTGGAAAAATATGAACTGAACCAATCAAGAATTTGTTCAGAGAAACCCACCATGCCTTTAAAGTAGAAGTTGATGATTTATTGTTTCAAAGGCCGCTGAAAGATCCAAGGAAACAAGAATAACTGATTTGTATTGATCTAAGAAATATTGTATGGCTGTTGTTAAGCCTGTAGAATGGTTTTTGCGAAACCCAGTTTGATTAGGGTGAAAAATGTGTTTTATCTATGAAGTCAGAAATTTGATGAAATACAATTTTTTCAGTTAATTCCGCTAGGAATGGAAGGTTGGCTATTGGCCTGTAGTTAGAGCATTCTAGTATGCTTTCTTTGTTACTTTTTATTGTAGGATAGATGACTGAGTGTTTCCTGGAATCAGGCATCGTTGCTATGGAAAGACAATTATTAATTAGCTTCAGAATATATGGACCAAAGATTGAAAAGTATTGCTTTAAAATGAACAGTGGAATGGGGTCACTGCTCGAGCTTTTAAGATTAAGAGCTTGCTGGATATCTTTTAAAGAGGGGAGAGAGAACCTGGAACAAGTAGAACAAAGAAGAGTTGAGTTAATGTCCATTTGGAGGTTGACTAACGCCAGTTTTATTTTTTATATGTTTCCTAATATTGCTGATTTTTTCCTGGAAAAAAATTTGCTAAATCTTATGCTGAAGGGGTAGGCTTTGCTTAGCTGGATCACGGCCTACGAAAATTCTTCTGGGGACATCTCAGAGACTGTTGACAGGCATGTCCCCAATGAGGCTCACAAAATGATGTCTCATATCTGGCTTTTTTTCAACGTCTCTGCCATATAGATGGCTTCTCTCTTGCAGCGTCGCAGGAGCTGAAATGAGAGACTGACAACACAAACACAAAAAAGAAGAAAGAGAAGTCTCTGGAGTGGACAACAGTTCACAATGCCCTTCCTTGTGTAATCTTCCTGATGTAGGAGAAGTCTCGCTTTAATTCGGATCTGAAGAAGGGTTACCTTCGAAAGTTCATCATAAAATGCATTGAGTTAGTCCAATAAAAAAGGTATTACCTTATTTCCTTTGGGGGTTTTTTTTGTTTGTTTTATTTCTATATATTATCTTGCAAAAAGAGAACTCTTTTCCGCAGCTTTCCTCTTCTTTTTTCTGTCAGTGCCTTCTTTAATTAGCACAGCAAGTTACAGTAGTATTTTGCATTAACTGTTTGTCCCCTTGGAAGATAATCATTACAACACCTTCCTGATCCCAAAACACTGTGGCCATGACCTTTCCTGCTTAGTTTTGGGTCTTGAATTTCCTTGGCCTTGGAGAACCTGAGTGCTGCCATTGCAGCCATAGACTGTTGTTTTATCTCAGGATTATAATGGTATAACCATGTTTCATCGACAGTACCGTAACTAGTCATTCCCCAAAGTTGGCACCAGCTCACTGAAAATGTTGCAAAATCGACTTGGAAGTGTCCATGCAGTGTTTCTCGTCAGCAAAAATTTGGACACCCACATGGTTGACAGCTTCTGCATATCCAGCTGCTCGTGGATTATACACCTAACACATTCCCTGGATATCTGTAGTGTCTCAGCAATTGTTTTAGCTAATATTTGCCAATTTGCCAAAATCAGGTCATGAACATGGTCAACAATTTCAGGATCTGACACAATTTGAGACCTCCCATATCTTACTGCATCTTCGGTCTTGAAATCTCCGCACTGAAAGTTTGCACATTCCTTTTTCACTGTGGAGTATGATGGGCATTTGTCATTCAATTCATAGATTTCCTTTGCAGTTTTATTCTGCAGGAATAGCAACTTCATGACACCCCGGAGTTCCCGTTTCCTTGAAAATTCCACACTTTTCATTGACATGGTTCAATCAATGATCTGCAACAATATCAAAACATAGCATTATGATTCTGCAAATTGGCACTTTGCAAAATAAAATAACACTCTTTTCAGCTACATGGGCAAAATAAGGCTTAGAATATATGAAGCTGGTTGGGCTGAGAACTTTTCAGCACCCCCTTATAATAAGAAAAGAGGCATAGGTTCAAATTCTCTGCCAAAAAATAAATTGGGCCCAATATTCAGTATTATGTAGCTGGCTGGCTAAATAGCACACAGCTGGCTATCTGGTGATATTCAGCAGCAGATAGGTGGCTATCTCCTGCTGAATATCCATCTCAGTGGATTGGCCGGTGACTGGCTATATTGCATGACATAGCTGATTACCACCAACATTCAGCAGTTCACTGGCTAAGTTTGGCGGGCAGATAGAGCCACCTAAAAGGTGGTCCATTTTTGGCCATTAAGACTTAGCCAGCTAGCTGCTGAATATTAGTCTAGTCAGTTATCTTTTGGCTGGCCAAAAATAGACTGGAAATTCTGTGCCAGTCACCGGATATGGCACAGGCACTGAATTTCCATTATCACCACGGACCCCAGGAGATCACTGGCAATCTCTTACAGCAGGGATAGGGAACTCCGGTCCTCGAGAGCCGTATTCCAGTTGGGTTTTCAGGATTTCCCCAATGAATATGTATTGAAAGCAGTGCATGCAAATAGATCTCATGCATATTCATTGGGGAAACCCAACTGGAATACGGCTCTCGAGGACAAGAGTTCCCTACTAGAGAGCTGCACGGGAACGGGGACGACGGGAATCCCGCGGGACCTGCAGGGATCCCGCAGGTTCCCCCTTCGGATCCCGGGGATCCCGTAGGGATGCCCCTCGTGCTCTCGGGGATCCTGCGGGTTTCAATATGAGGCTCCTCTTCCATTTCCTGCCTGCCCTGCTGCAACACACATAGCCAATCCAAAGTCTTCCCCGATATTAGTGCTGACGTCGGAGGGAGGGCTTAAGCAAAGCCCTCCCTTCCTCCGAAGTCAGTGCTGACATCGGGAAGACTTCCGGTCGGCTGTGTGCGGCAGGGCAGGTAGGGAAAAGGCAGTGGTGTACCGAAGGAGGGGGGGCGGTCCGCCTCGGGTACAGCCATGGAGGGGAGTGTGCACAGCCAGTCAGGTCCCCTTACCCTTTTGGCGCTTCCCCCGACCGACCGACAACAGGCCCGGCCGAAAAACCTCCCTGCTCTGTAGCCGCGAATCTAAATTACCTTCTTACAGCAGCTTCAATACTCCAGCTGCTGTAAGAAGGTAATTTAGATTTGCAGCTACAGGGCAAGGAAGTTTGTCGGACCGGGCCTGTTCTGTTGTCGGTCGGGTGGGGAAGCGCCACAAAGGTAAGGGGCAGGGAGGGAGAAAGGGAGGAAAGGTGGAGTGGAGAAGAAAAGACGCTTAAGGGAAATGGGTAAAACTGAGGGGGGAGAAGGATGCTGAAAGCACTGGGGAAGACAAAGGGGTGGAGAAGGACGCTGAAAGGACATGGGGAAGACGGGAGGGGGGAGAAGGACGCTGAAAGGACATGGGGAAAACAGGAGGGGGGGAGAAGGACGCTGAAAGCATATGGGGAAGACGGGAGGGGGAGAGAAGGACGTTGAAAGCAGATGGGGAAGACAAAGGGGTGGAGAAGGACGCTGAAAGGACATGGGGAAGACAGGGGGGAGAAGGACGCTGAAAGGACATGGGGAAGACAGAGGGGGGAGAAGGACGCTGAAAGGACATGGGGAAGACAGAGGGGGAGAAGGACGCTGAAAGGACATGGGGAAGACAGAGGGGGAGAAGGACGCTGAAAGGACATGGGGAAGACAGAGGGGGAGAAAGACACTGAAAGCACATGTGGAAGACAGAGGGGGGAGAAGGATGCTGACAGGACATGGGGAAGATGAGGGTGAGAAGGATGCTGAAAGGACATGGGGAAGAGAGAGTGGGGAGAAGACGCTGGCAGGGAAGAAGACAGAGATGCCAGACTATGGGGGGAGCGGAGGGAAGAAGATGGGTGCCAGACCAATTTGGAAGAGGGGAGAAAGGGAGAGGCACAGTAACAGAGCAAATGGAAGACGCAGAGAGAAGAGAGACGGTGGATGGAAGGAATTGAATGAGAACATGAGGAAAGCAGAAACCAGGCAACAAAGATAGGAAAAATTTTTTTTTTTTTTTTGCTTCAGGATAAAGTAGTATATTAGTTGTGGTGATAAAAATTTATAAACATTAGAGGCTCTGGTAGAAACCCGTTTACAAAGTATGTATTCTTCCCAATTAATATTTCCAAATTAATAAAGTCTTTTTGCTTATTTTTAAATGGGTTTCTACCAGAGCCTTTAATTCAGTAGCATAATTAACTGAAATAACTATTTCTGAAGTTTATAGGGGCGGGCGGGGACGGAGGGGATTCCTCATGGGGACGGGTGGAGACGGAGGGATTCCTCGCGGGGATTAGTGAGAGTCCTCACGGGGACGGGTGGGGACAGGTGGGACTTTGGCGGGGACGGGTGGGATTTCTGTCCCCGCGCAACTCTCTATTCCCTACCTCTGTCTTACAGTCTGAATATTGGATGGGGGAGGGGGATTGTAAACAGCACTAAGCTTAGTTCAAAAGGATTGTATCTGCAAACATTTCCACCTTGTATGCAAAAATTTTCCTTGATTACATTCACACCAACAGTTTTGATCTAGATTGGTCTAATTTTAAGGGAAAGACTAGAAAGGGTCAGATAAACATAAAAAGGTTATCATTTGCATATGAGACAATATGGTATTCTTCTCGAACACAAAAGTTTAAATCAGTGGAGAAAATGTTATTACTTCAAAACCAAATATAAACCACTTCTCCAACTTTTCATTTTTTAAAAAAAATATTCTTAATATTTTAAATGGTGGTGGAAGAACATCAGATATCCACATTTAAACCACTCATCAGTGTACTCTCTGTTGCTGTCTAACTTCTGTTATACAGATATAGCTCTCAGGTTTTTGTACTGAAGCAAAAACTTCTCTAAGTTACTTGCCACTATAAGAGTTTCCTGCTCAGCCAACCCCTAATTCCTTAATCTTGATGTCACCAGTCAGACTCTGAATCAGTTGAACAGTTCTTTAATAACAAAGCAAACAACTTAGTCAGGTGATAGTTCAATGTAGTTCAAGCCTGTACATTCCTTCTCACTCCACTAACATCACGACTATGCTAGGAGTGTCCACACCAGGGGTCTCAAAGTCCCTCTTTTAGGGCCGCAATCCAGTCGGAGTTTCAGGATTTCCCCAATGAATATGCATGAGATCTATGTGCATGCACTGCTTTCAATGCATATTCATTAGGGAAATCCTGAAAACCCGACTGGATTGCGGCCCTCAAGGAGGGACTTTGAGATCCCTGGTCCACACTGTGGAGATGACACCGTTCTCCAGACTTAGAAGTAATCTAAGCTGTATTTGATTGTCAGAATTAAAGGGGCGATAAACCTGGTGGGAGAATACCACTCTCAGGCTCTCACTCTAGCACAGACATGGGCAAACTATGGCCCGTGGACCAAATCTGGCCCATTTTGGGTTTTAATCCGGCCCACAGCTGCAGGAAGGGACTAGCCAGTGTCGGCGCTCATCAGCCAGTGAGTGAGGCCCGCAGAGAGACTGTGGGAAAGAGAGCGAGAGAGCACATACAAGAGAAATCAGCCTTCCGTGGCTCTGCCTGTCAGACCCTCTGATGATATGGAGGAAGAGAGTGAGTGCTGCACAGTGTGACTTGGAAGATGTCTTCAAAGGTGCGGCCTAAGGTGCCCCCGCGCGGCTTCGACGGGTGGATCTGGATTGGGCCCCTCCAACTTCTTCAATATGACTCCTGACAAATGTGACTTCCTGCTGGGGGTGGATGTGAACGTAGCTTGTGGCGCCATCGGCTGGGTGCTTCCTTTGCCGCCTCAATCGTCTTTGCCCACCTAAATATTGTGTGGCCAGGTGGTGCTGGTGTCAGGAGTCTTTCCTTTGCCTGCCTCTTCTTCGGGGACCGGCTCTTGACTGTTTGGGTCTTGACCTTCTCCTCCCCGGCATCCGTTTGTCTGATCTGTTTTGGCCCATTGGGGAAGGTCCTGCTTTCAGCTGCCTCTTGTCACAGCCATCATAGGAAGATCTGGCCAGGATTAATGACGGGCCAGCTTGCCAGTGACAACACTATTTTTATTGAGTTTGTTTTAATTTTTCTTTTATCTTTAATTTATTCTGTATGATTATAATTCATATATTCATCTTGTTACTTACTATTTATTTTTTGTAATGTAACTTTTATTTTTATCTTTTCTGGATACTTTGGGGCTCCCTGTAGTTATATTATAATGTTTTTCTTTGAGGGTTCTTCCTCCAATTTATCTTTTAATATAAGCTATCTCTTTATCTTATCTTTAACTTTCCTATCTCCAATGGAGTTCCTTTCCTAATGTATCTGTATTTTATTGTAAACTGCTTAGATCTGTAATATGCTTAAACGGTGTATTAAATGTTAATAAAACATAAACGTGGGCTATACGCTGAGCATCGCGGACAAGGCGGCCGAGGTGAGTAGCAAGAACAACCGGAGCCTGCACGAGGATGGCGAGAAGGTGGCCTCGCGAGGTCAAGTTCTTGCTGCTGGATAAGAGACGTCTGCCTTGTCACTTTCGAAGACTTCTCCCTCCCTCCCTCCTTCATGAGGGCAACGCCAACGCTCTCCTCACGCCTCTGCCACCAACAGTAACACAGGAAATGCGGTTCTTTGTGCAGCCAAGCCTTCCTCCACATACCCTTTCACTTGGTCGCTGCAGCACCAGAAAGTTTGCCAGAGCCCCTGACTCGCCCCTTCCTTCCAGCCGGACTTGGCTGGGTTTAAAAAAATAGGTTTGGACAAACTCCTTGAGGAACAGTCCACAAACTATTGTAAAACAGAATGGAATCTTGCCCCCCCCTCGTCACCCTTTCCCCCTGGGTCGCCCCCCCCGGTCGCCCAGCCCCTCTGTCAAGTTTAAGAACCCACTGTGGCCCATGAGTCAAAAAGTTTGCCCGCCTCTGCTCTAGCATGTGCTTAGCAAATATGGCCACTGCTCTCCTCAGACTGAAGAAGGAGGCGGGCCCATGCTCTGTGGAAGCAGCCCAGACTACTGGAAGCAAAGCTCTCTGGGTAGTTGAGTGCACAGAGCACCCACAACTGCTACACATTTAAACAAACATTAACTGAGCAAATGCCCACATAACATGGGGGCATAACACTCCCTGCATGTGGCTGGTGGGTAGACATCAGTCATGAGTTAAAAACCCACCACACTAACCCCACCTTTTATCAAGCTGTGCTGCCAAGCAGCGCAAGCTAAATGCTGAGCCGCTCTTAGGAACAGAATGGGAGACTTGGCATTTAGCTTGCGCTGCACAGCAGTGCAGCTTGATGAAAGGAGGAGTAAATTAATTGCACTACACATTGCCCTGCTTCACAAAATACTTCAACATAAAAGACACTCAAAAAAAACCTGCAGGTGCTTAAGGTGAAACACTTATCTGTCAGATTCCCAGCAGGGACCCGTTTCACCAAAGCTTCTTCAGAGCATACTGTTTTATTGTCATGGTGCCCTTATTACATTATTCTGCAGAGGTTTCCTGCTCATTGTTCTCAATATGTCTCATTTTTTTCACTATGTTGAACACAATGAGCAGCAAACCTTTGCAAAGAGGGTAATCTAATTAAATACCTTCAAGAGAAGTGGGGCAACTGATTCTTGCAACGCTTTATAGAACTTGATAGCATCTAACTCAGGAGATTTGTTATGCTTAAGATTCTTCATAGCATGATAAACCTTGGATAAAATAGAAGGTTTATTCAAGTTTGTCACCATTTCAACATGAGGGATGCTACTGCTTGCCTTGGGATTGGTAGCATAGAATGTTGCTACTATATAGGTTTCTGCTAGGTTCTTGTGACCTGGATTGGCCACTGTTAGAAACAAGATACTGGACTAGATGGACCATTGGTCTTCTGTTCTTATATAATAGAGCAGGATTACACCACCGTTAGGGTTCCTTTTTCAAAGGCGCACTAGGGTCTTAATGCGTGGAATAGCGCACGCTAAATTGCTGCGTGCGCTAGCCGCTACCGCCTCCTTTTGAGCAGGCGGTAGATTTCCGGCTAGCGCGCGCTAATCTGGCGCGTGCGTTAAAAACGCTAGCGCACCTTTGTAAAAGGAGCCCTTAGTGCAGTTGAAAGTGGGGAGGAATATAAGCTATTGTAATAGGCAGCAAATGGGAAGTCAAAAGCCAAATCTCCAAAGTGCATTTTTTTGTAACTGCTGTTTGCCTTTTCGGTCGTCTAAGCAGCAATTTGGTGGGTTTATTAGCATATTCATTATTTATTTTTCATTAATTGAATGTAATAGTCCATGCATGTATTCTGTATCAAATTAATCTCATTTTTTGCTTTTGTTCTATTAAAATGTGTTTTTGCTTGGTCTTCTTATATTGAGCTTCCAGCAACATTAATTGAAGCATGAATTGATCCAGTTTTGCTCGAGTAGCATGGAAAATATTAAACAGTTGTTCTTAAAAATAAATTAATTTGAACAAATTGCTTTCATTTTGACTTGTTACTGACTAACCAACCTTTATAAATCAAATTCATAGTTTGATGAAATTCACAGGGGGGCGAGGGAGGAAGCCATCAAAATAGCATGCAGTATCCAGAACACTGAGTTCAGAGCATTTGGCTACAGAAAACAAAAATAAATTCAATTATTTAAACGTTGATTTAAACATGAAAAGGAAGAAGTAATAAAATAAAAATTAAACAAAAACTCTATTTAGAAAATACACACCAATAGGACCAGCCTAGTGATTCAGACGTTAAGTGCTGCATACTACCAAGATAAGTGACAGACTCCAGTTCAATTTGCTGTTTGGGATTTCTAATCTATGGCTGAGCTGGACCTGAGGTGCTCTATAGGCAGCCTAGAAGATTAGAATCAGGTGCCTGGACCTGGTAAATGTACAGCGCACTATTCCATGTGTTAAAGCCCTAATGCTGCTTAGTAAAAGGAGCCCTTAATGTGAGTTAAAACAACTGGAGTGGTAAAAATCCCACACTAGCTGCCATAGGTGTCGGAACGGGGGGGGGGGGGGGGGGTTCACAGGGGCCTTGGCCTCCCCAAAAATTATCGATGGTTCGGTTCCCCCACCTTATCTCCTGATGGCTGTAATTTTAAATTTTCTTTAAATCTTTCTCCCTCCCCCCAGTGGGATCCTGCAGCATGACCACTTCAGCTCCAGACTCTCCCACATCTGTGTCCCCCCCCCCCCAGGTTGCTGCTATTTTAAATGTTTCGGCAGCCATAGCGCAGCGTCCACGAGATGAGCCATCTACTGTCGGCCTGCCCCAGAAGTCTTAATTCAGCAGCCGCCCGCCAAGGTGGGAACAGGAAGTCGTTGCTAAATTAAGACTTCCGGGGTAGGTCAATGACAGAAGGCTCATCTCATGGCTGCCGGAACATTTAAAATAACAGCAACCTGGGGGGTGAGGCACAGCTGTGGGAGAGTCCAGAGCTGTTTCTCAGGTGTTATAATGCATTTAGAGTCTAACATCTTAGGGTTTCGTTTGTGTATATTGGTACTTTTAGTTTATGTTCCTGTGTTTGCATAGGGGTTATTATCTGTGTTCTGCATGTGTGACCAAGGCCAGGTGCTCTGGTAGGAATGAATGTTGAGAAGCATACAGTGTGCTTTGTGTAGTTTAATTTTGTGGCTAACCGTTATGTGTTATTAATAAGATTATATTGTGTGTAAATTTGAAAAATGAATGGAAAAAAATGGTATGCCTGGAATGCGCTCCCGAGAGAGGTGGTGGAGAGGAAAACGGTGATGGAGTTCAAAGAAGCGTGGGATGAACACAGAGGATCTAGAATCAGAAAATAATATTAAATATTGAACTAAGGCCAGTACTGGGCAGACTTGCACGGTCTGTGTCTGTATATGGCCGTTTGGGGGAGGATGGGCTGGGGAGGGCTTCAGTGGCTGGGAAGGTGTAGATGGGCTGGAGTGAGTTTTGACGGAGATTTCGGCAGTTGGAATCCAAGCACAGTACCAGGTAGAGCTATGGATTCTTGCCCAGAAATAGCTAAGAAGAAAAAATTTAAATTGAATCAGGAAGGGCAGACTGGATGGACTATTCAGATCTTTATCTGCCGTCGTCTACTATGTTACTATCATTATTATGGGGGTTGAGTCAGGGGCAGAGCTTGGGTGGGGTAGGGGTGGAGTCTGGATGGAACTTTTGTGCCCCCCCAAACAAAAAAGCATTCCACTGCCTAAGCTAGCACTGTTACCATATGGACTGCCTCACCCAGTTGTCTTTGTTTCCTCTTGACTATTGTGGAGTTCACCATTAACTTCCATAATTGACTACAGGGGGGATGACGGCCTTCAACTGAGCTCTCTGAGTGTGCTTGCTTTTATGGACTTATTTCTTTTAGTTCAGGACTCCCAAGAACTACATCTCCCAGTATTCATATGAATCCACCTTCCTGCAGGGTCCTCTTAGGCCCTCTACAGCTCCTTGTAGTGTCCACCTGCTATAACTACAATTGTAAGTGTTCCAGTTTTGTCATGGCAGACCAAATAAATATGCTTATGTTTATTAAAATTCTAGCATACTGCTACACAATACAAATGAATGAACTAAGGCCCACTTTTACAAAGCTGTGCTTAACATTTTAGTACACGTTTAGCGTACGCTAAATCAATGCGTGCACTAACCGCTAATGTGTCCATAGGATAACATGCACGCATTAGCGCGTGCTAAAAAACATAGCACACATTAGTAAAAGAGGGGGGTAAGTGGTTTACATGAAAAAAAAATTAACACAATCGCAGATAATCACAAATGATAAATTAAGGTAAATATTAAAAAAGGCCTCCCTACAGTTCAGCCACATTCAGTTTAGAAACTTCTGTATCCCTTTTGAATCAAGAGGTAAAGAGCCACGTTTGCAATAATTTCTTAAATTAAGTTCCCTTGGTTCCGCCAAACATGATCTATAAACATAGAAACATGATGGCAGATGACCCATCCAATCTGTCCATTTGCAGCATCTTTCTTTCGCTAAGAGATCCCATGTGCCTCTCCCATGCTTTCTTGAAGTCATACACAGTCTTTGTCTCTACTACCTCTACAAGGAGACTATTTCACACGTCTATCACCTTCTATAAAAAAATATTTCCTTAGATTAATTCTGAATCTAGCAGCTCTTAACTTCATCCTATGCCCTCTCATTCTAGATCTTCCTTTCAAATGAAAGAGACTCACTTCATGTGCTTTTGTTTGTCTCCCCCATTTTATTGTACATCACTATGAAATTCTGAAAAAGCGATTTTTATTAAATTTTTAAATAAACTTGAAAACTTTAAATGTCTCTATCATATCTCCCCTCTCCCCCAATGTATTCATATTGAGATCTTTAAGTCTGTCCCCATAAGCCTTATGATGAATACCACCGACCATTTTAGTAGCCTTCCTCTGGAACAACGCCATCCTGTTTATATCTTTTTGAAGCTGTGATCTCCAGAACTTTACACTATATTCTAAATGAGATCTCAACAGTCATACACAGGTGCATCAATACCTCCTTTTTCCTACTGGCCATACCTCTCCCTATGCTCCCTAACATCCTCCTAGCTTTTGAGATCATCTTTTCATCCTGTTTGGCCACCTTAAGATCATCGCATACTATCGCACCCAAGTCCCACTCCTTCTTCATGCACAAAAATTCTTCATCCCCTTGGGTTTTTGCAGCCCAAATGCATGACCTTGCATTTCTTAGCATTAAATCTTAGCTGCCAGATTCTAGACCATTCTTCAAGCTTCTCTAGGTCCTTCCTCATGTTATCCACACCATCAGGAGTGTCTATCTTATTGTAGATTCTGGTATAATCCACAAAATGGTAAACCTTACCAGACAGCCCTTCAGCAATATCACTTACAAAAATGTTAAAAAGAACAGACTCAAGAACCAAACCTTGCAGCATACCACTAGTAAAATTCCTTTTACATAAGAACATAAGCAATGCCTCTGCTGGGTCAGACCTGAGGTCCATCTTGCCCAGCAGTCCGCTCACGCGGCGGCCCAACAGGTCCAGGACCTGAGCAGTAATTCTCTATTTATACCCTTCTATTCCCTTTTTCAGCAGGAAACTGTCCAATCCTTTCTTAAATCCCAGTACTGTACTCTGCCTTATAACATCCTCTGGAAGCGCATTCCAGGTGTCCACCACACGTTGGGTAAAGAAGAACTTCCTGGCATTTGTATTGAATCTGTCCCCTTTCAACTTTTCCGAATGCCCTCTTGTTCTTTTATTTTTTGAAAGTTTGAAGAATCTGTCCCTCTCTACTCTCTCTATGCCCCTCATAATCTTATAAGTCTCTATCATATCCCCTCTAAGTCTCCTCTTCTCCAGGGAAAAGAGACCCAGTTTCTCCAATCTCTCAGCGTATGAAAGGTTTTCCATCCCTTTTATCAGATGTGTCGCTCTTCTCTGAACTCTCTCGAGTAACGCCATATCCTTCTTAAGGTATGGCGACCAAAACTGGACGCAGTATTCCAGGTATGGGCGCACCATCGCCCGATACAGCGGCAGGATAACTTCTTTCGTCCTGGTTGTAATACCTTCTTGATTATACCTAGCATTCTATTCGCTCTCTTAGCAGCCGCTGCGCACTGTGCCGTCGGCTTCATTGACCTGTCCACCATTACCCCCAAGTCCCTCTCTTGGGTACTCTCATTCAATAACATCCCTCCCATCGTATAATTGTACCTCGGGTTTCTGCTTCCCATATGCAATACTTTACATTTCTCAATGTTGATCTTCATTTGCCATTTTGTCGCCCATTCCCCTAGTTTGTTCAAGTCTCTTTGCAATTCCTCAGAGTCCTCTTTAGTCCGAGCTCCCCTAAATAGTTTGGTGTCATCTGCAAATTTTATTATCTCACACTTCGTCCCTGTTTCTAGATCATTTATGAATATATTAAATAGCAGCGGCCCGAGCACCAAGCCCTGCGGAACACCACTCGTGACCCTCCTCCAGTCTGAGTAGTGGCCCTTCACCCCTACCCTCTGTTTCCTACTCACCAACCAGTTTCTGATCCATCTATGTACGTCTCCGTCCACCCCATGGTTCTTCAGTTTCCGGAGTAGTCGTTCATGAGGCACCTTGTCAAAGGCTTTTTGGAAATCAAGGTATATGATGTCTATGAGGTCACCTCTGTCCATCTGTTTGTTAATTCCTTTGAAGAAGTTAGTAAGTTAGTTAGGCACGATCTCCCCCTGCAGAAACCATGTTGGCTAGTTATCAGAAGTTCGTTTCTTTCCAAGTGTTCATCGATGTTTTCTTTTATCAGTGCTTCCGCCATTTTTCCCGGAACCGAGGTCAGACTCACCGGTCTGTAGTTTCCCGGGTCACCTCTTGATCCCTTTTTAAAGATGGGCGTGACGTTGGCCGTCTTCCAATCCTCCGGGATCACGCCTGTCTTCAGGGATAGGTTGCATATTTGCTGCAGTAGTTCTGCTATCTCCTCCTTTAGTTCCATCAGAACCCTTGGATGGATTCCGTCCGGACCTGGGGATTTGTCAATTTTTAGTTTATCTATCTGCCTGTGTACATCTTCAAGGCTCACTTCCATGAATGTTAATTTTTCTGCTTGATTTCCATTGAAGAATTGCTCAGGTTTCTTAGAGTGAGCTCCACTTACCACTACACTTTGTTGCCTTCCACTCAGCCAGTTCCTAACCCAGTCCATCACTCTGGGGCCCATACTGAGGGCAGTCAGTTTATTTATTAGATGTCTGTGTGGAACTATGTCAAAGGCTTTACTAAAATATAAAGACACCACATCTAGCTCTCTCCCTCTATCCAACTCTCTTGTCACTCAGGACTAGAAGCAATTTAGAACGGTCACTAAGACCATTCAAGTCGCTGTGGGTTGATTTGAAACAGCGATCAATGTTCATTTGCATGCAAATAATTTGCATGGATGTTCACTTTACTCCTGTCTGATCTGTCGCTGTGAGAGTGACTTAAATACATGCGCAGAATGGTCCAGTTGACACAACTACAATGTACGCATGCACCAGATTTACTATGTCTGTCATAGGTGTGAATTATTGTAGCATATCATATGCGTACGTCATTGCTACACGTCAAAGGCATCAGCCGCAAAGCATTCTTGTCATAAAGTGATTTATAAACACGGTCAGTAGAGATTTTCCTTCTTTTTGTAGCTTTTAAATAGTACAGCGAGGACGATCCCTTGATTCTTTGCACTTCCTCTTGCTGTAAAGCAAGTAGCAACCAATGCAACGCCGTGATGTCATATACACACAACCATCGAGGCCATAGGGAGGGAGCGGGGATATAGCAAAAGACTATGCAAATGCAGGGCATAAAAAGAGTTCTGGCCCAGCTCATACATACTTTAATCATGAAGAATGAAAATTTTTGCCTTCTCTCATGGGCACACATCTTTTCACTGCCCTCTCTTATATTTTACGCTGTTAACTAGCATGCATAAGATGCACCTTCAACACACATGCTCACAATGTGCATCTAACACACGTATATGTCCCTACTATATTGTAAAAATTGCATTTATGGTACAAATGTTATAAATATTATATTAATTTCATGGCTGAACAGTCGGTAAGACACGTTAGTGACTGGTCTTGACTTGTTTTTTCGGATTGCTAGAAGTGATCACTATGTTTTGTGTTAGAGCATTGATGGTTGGCTACTTTGCATGGCGTTTTTAATATTAACAACCTTATTTGCATTGCCAAGTTGGAGAATGAACGATTGCATTGAAAAATACACAGTGAGCCGTTTTGTGCATTGGGTAGGCAAATACGATCGGTCACTAAACCAGCCAAACCTATTTAGCGATGATTGTTAGACGATTGGAGACTTCAGTGCATCTAGCCCTCAGTCAAAGAAATTGATCAGATTTGTCTGACACAAAAGAGGAATTAACGTCACCAGGGTAGATGGCTTCCTAATCCGTGGGCTCCGTTTGTAGCCGAGAGTGTTTTCATGAAGAGGTTTACCCAAAGTGGTTTAAAATACATTGAATAGTAATCAGGGACTCTTAATTATTTTCCTCATTTGTCCTGGCAGGCTCACAATCTAACTGTGGTACTTGGGGAATGGAGTGTTAAGTGACTTGCCTAGAGACACAAGGAGTAGGCTGGGATTGAATTTACAAGCTCAGGGTGCTGAGGCAGCAGCTCTAACCACTAAGCCACCCCTTCACTCTTGAGACAGGCTGTGTGGCTGAAACATGAATTGTGTTGAGTTGACCTTCCTAGTCCCGCCCCCAATTTCTTCCATTCATTTTTCATGTACACATAATATCTTATTAATTCATAATGGTAACCATAAAATTTAAAAAACCCTACAAAGCACAATATATGCAGAGAAAATGTTAATTATCATTTATATTTGGGGGGTTTTCAAAGATGTCAAGGCAGATGACTTTAAAATATGCATGTCACCTCAGTAACTACAGAAAAATAGACAAATATAGTGCAAAATATAGACAGCAGATATAAATTCTCAAAACTGACACATTTTGATCACTAAATTGAAAATAAAATCATTTTTCCTACCTTTGCTGTCTGGTGATTTCATGAGTCTATGGAGCAGCTCCATTCCCCCCCCCCCCCCCCCCCCCGAGGCCACCGACGCTGCTCCATACCCCCTCCTTGCGATCCGGCATCCCCCTGCTCACGTTGCCCCCCCTCCCTGAGCACCGAAACGACATCCCTTACCCCAATTGGGCACCGGCACCAGCACCAACACAAAGGACATGCCGGTGCCGGTGCCCGAAGATCCTCCCTCTTCTGGGCTGAGCTGGGGGGGGAGGAGGAGGTGGAATGAATCAAAGCGAGTTTCCCTTACTTCCTATGGGGAAACTCGCTTTGATATATGAGCAATTTGGTTTACGAGCATACTTCTGGGTTGAATTATGCTTGTAAACCAAGGTTCCACTGTACTCTTGATGTCACCATCCGTGCAGCCACTCATTCATCTCCAGGATGCGAGCTTCTTTGCTTTGGCTTCTGTTCTCAACAGGGAGGATTGACAAGAACACCACCTGCGCACCTGTCTGCTTCATCTTCTCTCTCAGAGCCATGAAGCCACTTTTGACACATTTGGAGGAGTACCTAGAAGTATTGTTTTGCTAACATGGATGAGCATAATTGGATAATAGGCATTAGGCTTGATGAGTCTTGGTAAGCTTTTCGTAACATCTCAAATTTTGGTACCAGGCAGACAACACACCTCCCAGGACATCATGTCTGGCTTGCAGAAGGACATCTCTGTACCCCTTAGAAGGGGATTTCAGGTCAGCTAACTCTTGCTAGTTTATTGTCATTGATGTTTTTAAATTGCATTATATTCTAAATTTGGAATCAAATTGGTCTTTCCCGTCTTTCTTTTGTTTGACACATTTTTACCCGGTGTGTTTTCTAATATCCAATATGTAAATGTACACAAAGATACGTATTTATATTTTTCATTGTGTGAGTTGTGCGCTATTAGAGCAGGATCTCTTAGCCTGTTTTATAAAGGTCCGTAAGTGCTGATGTTTCATTTTTAAAATAGGTGTCATTTTGGCTTCCTTGCATAGGTCCCCTGCTATAAAATCAAGCACTAAATGTTGAAAACATCTTTGTTATATGGCCATGGAAGGGCCAGCAGCATCATGCATATCATTAGTTCAGTATCCCCCTCTTTTACTAAGGTGCACTAGCCAATTTAGCGCGTGCTAAACACCAACGCGTCCATAGAATATAATGGACACGTTCACATTTAGCATACACTAAGGGCTAGATTCACTAACCTGCCCGATCATGACCAATCCATATCCGATCCAGGAAAGTCCAATGGATTCAGAAACCAGCAATATTCTAATGGGGGTGATCGGAGGAAAGCCCCCATCTGCAAGTGTGCAATCCTGATGCATGCACAGACCATCTGCTTTCCCTGTGGATGGTTTGCGCAAGCGTTCGTGTTCATTTCTGCTCCGTTTTTTTTGGGGGGGAGCCCGACTCTCCTGTTATCAAAAGTTATCTTGAAGGGCGATCCCCGGCAGCAGCAGCCTCTTAAATTCACTGCCCATGACTCTCCTTCTCTCTGCCACCTTCTCTGTATTGGGGGCCTGCAGGTTTAAATCGGGGCTGCACTGCATAGTGCAGCCCTACTTTAAACACGCGGGCTCGCACTGCAGGGAAGGAGGCAGAGAGCAGGAGAGTCGGGGCAGCAGAGATCAGTATGGGTGGCAGACAGCAGGGGGAGTTTGGATTTGGGGTAGGTGAAACATTTAGGTGAAACATAACTTATCCATTAAGTCAGAGGTGTCAAACTCTGGCCCATGGGGTAATTAAATTTGGCCCCTGATCTGGCCCAAGATTTGGCCCACCATTCCTTTATTCCTCCATCACAGCTTCCTAGTCTCCTTTTCAAAACAGCCTGCCGAGGATCGTCGATCATCTGTAGCAATCCTACCAGGCTGCCGTAGCCTCAGCAGCACGTTCCCTGTGCCATGGTCCCATATTTCAGAGAAGGGGCGGGACCGCGGCAGAGGGAACCTGCTGCAGAGGTCGACGGCAGCCTGCGAGGTTCGCTACAGCTGACCGACGATCCTCTGCAGGTGGGTGAGAATTAAAAACCTGAGCAGTGTGATTGGAAGAGATGGTGCCAGTCAGGCAGCCCAGCGAAACAAAGCATTACTAGGAAGGCCAAGTCACAATAGAAGCTTTAGAAACTCCTGTGGAACCAGATCCATAGCTCCCAAGCCTTCACAATGCCGCTCTCTGCAGCCAAATGAGCCAAGTCAGGGTAGAAAGCAGGGCGGCGAGAGGAGAGTCGGGGCGGCTAAGCGGGGCTGAAAGGCAGGCGAAGAGCAGAGAGCAGGGCGGCTTCTGCAGAGTAAAGGCAGTGGGATCGGGGCAGCAGAGAGCAGGGCGGCAATGGTGCTGGAGAGTCGGAGAGGACATTTGCGACTGGTCCCCAGCAGTCGCTTCTTGAGTTGATCGGCCAGCCCAGTCAGTTCGCAAAATTTGTGTTGTGAATTGCGTCCCTGCCTACTTTGCATGCCGTTCCCCTCATTTGCATGCGCGGATTGGAATCGGATCGGCAGAGAGGTAAGTGAATCGGGCTGGAGTAAAATCGGGTCACAAAGGGGTTGCAAACCGATCGGTACACGATCGGTTTGCTTTGTGAATCTAGCCCTAAATCAGCTAGCGAGCCTTAGTAAAAAAGGACCCCTATATGAAGCTTTAGAGCTCAGTGTACTGTAGGAAAAGCCATCAATTAATTCATATTATCATCTGATTTTATTGCTGACTAATATATAGATCCCAGTATTTCAACTTTGTGCTTATATTTTTAAAATGTTTGTTTATTGTATCAATGGTCCATCCACTCTGCCCAAACTGATTCAATTTAAATTTTTTCTTCTTAGCTATTTCTGGGCAAGAATCCAAAGCTCTACCCAGTACTGTGCTTAGGTTCCAACTAGCGAAATCTCTGTCAAAACCTACTCCAGCCCATCTACACCCTCCCATCCCCTGAAGCCCTCCCCAGCCCATCCCCCACCAAACGGCCATACACAGACACAGACCGTGCAAGTCTACCCAGAACTGGCCTTAGTTCAATTTTTAATATTATTTTCTGATTCTAGATCCTCTGTGTTCATCTCGCGCTTCTTTAAACTCAGTCACCGTTTTCTTCTCCACCACCTCTCTCGGGAGCACATTCCAGGCATCCACCACCCTCTCCGTAAAGTAGAATTTCCTAACATTACTCTTGAATCTACCACCCCTCAACCTCAAATCACTCTAGAAAAGAAATTTTGTATTATTGTCTAATGTTTATTCTATTTTAAATATCTAAATTTAAAGATATAAAAGAGAATTAAAGGGTTGATATTCAGCTGGTGGTGCTCAGTGTTTTGCTGATAGCTGTACGTGTTTGTGCAGAGCCATGGCTGGGATTTGGCTATGTATATTCAGCCCTTAACTGGTTATGGGGCACTGCATAAAGATAGGAGTAACATTGTGTCCTATTTATGCAGTTCCCTACAAAAGTCCATAAGCTGTTAAAATGGACTTGGGGAAATCCACTGCTTATTCCTAGGATAAGCAGCATAAAATCTGCTTTACTCCTTGGGATTTTGCCAGGTGACCTGGGTTGGTCACTGTTGGAAACAGGATACTGGACTTGATGGACCTTTCGTTTGTCCCAGCATGGCAACTTTTATGTTCTTTAGTTATGTTCTAATGTACCCTGGCCATTTAAGTGCTGAATATTGTCCAAGTACTGACTCTACCCCAGAATGCCCCCTCAAATAGCCGGTTTTGCGTTGGAAGGTAACTGGACATTTTCCACAACACTGATTAGCTCCAAATAGACGATTTAGCTGCCAGGGGCCATTTCTGATTGGTTAAATCACTTAGACTGTCAGCCTGTTAATGTTTTTGTTTTGTTTGGGTGTTATTGTCATGATCATGGTACAAAAGAATTAATTGCATTTATTTTTTCACAGAATAATGATGTTCGGATAATCCTTGGGCAGTTTGATGAACACATGGCAGCAAAAGTCTTCTGCTGTGTAAGTTAAAATGCATTCATTTGTATCAGTGGGATAAACTTGGCTTAAAGTCTTATTTATATAGTTTAAGGAGGGAAGTTTTCTGTGGAACACCAAATATATAGTGATAATTTTTCTTTAAATTTTCTGGTCAATATTCAGTTGGTGGCAGTCAGAGTTTTTTTTAAATACTGACCAGTATGTACAGAATATATTCGACAGCTTAAACATTTAGGTGAAACATAACTTATCCATTAAGTCAGAGGTGTCAAACTCTGGCCCATGGGGTAATTAAATTTGGCCCCTGATCTGGCCCAAGATTTGGCCCACCATTCCTTTATTCCTCCATCACAGCTTCCTAGTCTCCTTTTCAAAGCAGCCTGCCGAGGATCGTCGATCATCTGTAGCAATCCTACCAGGCTGCCGTAGCCTCAGCAGCACGTTCCCTGTGCCATGGTCCCATATTTCAGAGAAGGGGCGGGACCGCGGCAGAGGGAACGTGCTGCAGAGGTCGACGGCAGCCTGCGAGGTTCGCTACAGCTGACCGACAATCCTCTGCAGGTGGGTGAGAATTAAAAACCTGAGCAGTGTGATTGGAAGAGATGGTGCCAGTCAGGCAGCCCAGCGAAACAAAGCATTACTAGGAAGGCCAAGTCACAATAGAAGCTTTAGAAACTCCTGTGGAACCAGATCCATAGCTCCCAAGCCTTCACAATGCCGCTCTCTGCAGCCAAATGAGCCAGCCTCACCCATGCCATTCATGGCCAAATCAGACTCTTAGGGCTAAATTCACAAAGCAAACCGATCACAAAGCAAACCGATCCTGTACCGATCAGTTTGCAACCCCTTTATTAGCAAATTTCCCTCCGGCCTGATTCACTTACCTCTCCTGTGATACACTTTGAATCCACGCATCCAAATGAGGGGAACTGCATGCAAAGTAGGTAGGGACGTGATTCACTAAACAAATTTCCTGATCCAACTGGGCTGGCCGATCAACCCAAAAAGGGACTGCTGGGGACCAGCCAAAAACATCTTTTCGACTCTCCAGTTCCATTAAAAGCCCTGCTCTCTGCTGCCCCAAATCTCTCCTGCCCTTCCCCGCCCTGCGAGCCCGTGGTTTTAACCCGTGGGTCAAAACAGGTTAAAACCATGGGCTCCCTGGCCTACAAAAAAAGTTTAAAATTTTTTTAAAAAAGTTGCGGCTGACATGCATGCTCCCTCTACGCTACTTCTCCCTCCCCCCCCCCCCCCCCATAAGCCGATGCCCCACAAAAGGCAGGAGAGATGCCAACAACTCCTCCCGCCTGGTCGGGCTGGGCTCACCTCCTTCCCTCCCTGCACCTTAACCTAGGCTGTACCAAATCATTGGGAGCAGGAGGGGTGCTCAGCCCCTCCTGCTCCAGGCCTCCTCTGAGGCCGGCCGATCAGCTGGCTGGGCCCAGCCCACCACGCTTAAAATTATGGCAGGAAGGTTCCCACTCCCTCCTACTATCAGTCCCACCCACCCAAAAACTAACAGCAGGAGGAATGCCAACTTCCTCCTGCCACCCCCCCATCTCCCCATTCCCCTCCTGCTCCAATGCCTCCCGCGACACGTCTTAGCGCACACTAAATCGGTTAGTGTACTTTAATAAAAGGACTCCTAAGTATCTTAATAAAAAATTTGGCCAGTGACTTGGCTTATGTTTTAGATTTTGGTCCCTTATGTGATTGTTTGACATCCCTGCATTAAGTTATTCCTGCTATTTATGTTTTTATTTAAACACATAAAATAACATTCGAAGTGGCTGAATTTCACTGTATTTTGAATAACACCCATAATGCTGCCTTTACTTATGTAGTGTTCCCTTGAGGGCATTGCTGGGTCTGGGGATGACCTGGCTGGAGTCTCCCTTGGTTCAGTCCCTGAATGTTTGTTGCCTCATGCTTCCATCTGAGGAAGAATGGTGTTAGCTGCTGGAATTTCCCTCCCTTTCCCTTAGGAAACATCCAAACAAGAATGACTGTGAACAAGACTAGCTAAAAATATGTAACAATTTATTCAACATACAACTTACAGAATACAGTCAAACCTCGGTTTGCGAGTAACCTGGTTTGCGAGTGTTTTGCAAGACGAGCAAAACATTTTCGCAAAACTTGTCTCACAAACTGAGTGTTGACTCGATTTGCAAGCACCCCCCCCCCCCGAGAACCGGCATCCCTCCCTCCCCACTTGAACCTGCACACCCCGCCCGAACAGCTTGAAACTTACCCCTGTCTGGCACCGACACACAGCCCACAGGACGTGCTGGTGCCGCTTGAAAAACTTCCTGCTTCTGCCGGGCCTTGAGCATGCATCTGCGCATGCTCAAGGCCTTCTAATTCTCCCTCTCGCTGAGATCTCCGAGAATCTCGGCGAGAGAGAGAATTAGAAGGCCTTGAGCATGCGCAGATGCATGCTTAAGGCCCGGCAGAGGCAGGAAGCTTTTCAAGCGGCACCGACATGTCCTGTGGGCTGCGTACCGGTGCCAGACGGGGGGTAAGTTTCAAGTTGTTTGGGCGGGGGTGCCGGTTTACGCAGGGGGGGCCTTTGCGAGCTGGGGGCAGCAGTGCCGCTGGCCTCGGGGGGAGGAACGTATCAAGCGAGTTTCCATTATTTCCTATGGGGAAACTCGCTTTGATATATGAGTATTTTGGTTTATGAGCATGCTTCTGGAACAAATTATGCTCGTAAACCAAGGTTCCACTGTAATGTAATTAAACAGTGAAACTATTAAAGTCTGTGAAACATAACCATTATAAAGAACAAACCCCATCCTTTTCAAAGCCGCGGCAGTATTTTGTGCACCAGCTGCAGCGGTAACAGTTCGGTCGCTCATAGGAATTCTATGAGCGTCAGAGTTACCACGGTGGCCGGCGCTAAAAACGCTAGCGTGGCTTTGTAAAGGATGGGGAAAAGTTGTCCCTTATACAATATGGTTTTCAATACCTCAGTTAAGCATTCAGTGGAAGTCATCCCAAAATAGCATAGAAAGAGTTGAAGTAGGCAAAGGAGGGCAAATTGTTCAAAATTTCAATTGTATAGAGAGATCTATGTTAAGTATCTTTATATAAATCTATAGATTATATTATATTATATATAAATCTCTGTATTTTTCTCACCTCACCCCCACATCACCTGCTAGCACTGGCAACACGCCGTACATCACCAGACACTCCTGTACCTTGTGCTGCAAAATTAGGGGGGGGGCAGTGCTGTCGGGTGATATGACAGGTGGTAGCCATTTTAGTACACGGAGCTGATAGAGGCAGGAATGGGTTGGAATAGCTCCTGCTGGATTATCCCAACTGGACCATTGAGAATATAGATAGACCCTGATGAGGTGGGCCTAAATCTGCAGAGATAGGAATATTCATGAATCGGCAAAGGGGGTCTAAATTGGAGAAACTGATGGAGGCACTTATATGGATCATGGCTGATTATCAGCCGGTACCCACATAAGTGTGAGTATCCAAAAACAGTCCTATCACACTGGATATTTGGTGCCGGTGCCCAGACATGGCCGACATTAAATATCTGATCAATTTCTTTGACTGGGTGACAATAGAATTGGATAGAGGGAGTGCACTAGATGTGTATTTAGATTTTAGCAAAGTCTTTGACAGTGCTCCACACAGGTGTCTAATAAATAAACTGTGTGACTTCGGTATGGGCTCCAAAGTGACAAATTTGGTCAGGAACTGGTTGAGTGGAAGGCGACAGAGGGCAGTGGTCAATAGAGATCACTCTGAGGAAAGGGATGTTACCAGTGGTGTGCCTCAAGGTTCAGTTGTTAGGCCTATTCTTTTTAACATTTTTGTAAGCAATATTGCTGAAAGGCTGTCAGGTAAGATTTGCCTCTTTGCAGATGATACTAAAATCTGCACTAGAGTAGACACACCGGATGGTGTGAATAACATGAGGAAGGACCTAGCGAAGCTTGAATTGTCTGAAATTTGGCAGCTAAGGTTTAATGCTAAGAAAAGCAAGGTCTTACATTTGAGCTGCAAAAACCCGAGGAAACAGTACAGTTAGGGGATGAAGAACTTTTGTGCATGAAAGTGGGGTGGGACTTTGGTGTGATAGTCCAATCCATCCAGAATTTGGCTGCACGACTCGTATTCCAGGAGAGCCATTTTACTCACATTACACCTCTCCTAAAGTCAATTCATTGGCTTCCCATCTGTTTCTGAATATAATTCAAACTCCTCTTACTTACCTAGAAATGCACTCACTCAGTTGCCCCTCACTATCTCTCTTCACTTATCTTACCCTATGATCCACCCCCCCCCCCCCGCCCTCATGAGCTCTGCTCAGCTGGTAAGTCCCTCCTTTCTGTGCCCTTCTCTTTGGCTGCCAACTCCAGACTCTGTCCCTTCTGCTACCCGAATCCCTATGCCGTATCTGGCAGTGTTCAAGGCCCAGTTAAAAGCCCACCTCTTAGCGAGTGCTTTCGACTCCTAATTCCTCTCACCTTGAGTTCTGCATCCTTAACCTTATATGTCATGTCTGTCTGTCCAAGGGACCATCTATAAATGTCAAAATGTACAGTGCTGTGTACACCTTTCAGCATTATATAAGTGATAGTAATAGTAGTAGTAGTGATAGAATACAGTATGATGATCTTAAGGTGATCAAACAAGTTGAAAAGGTGACGGCAAAAGATAGAAAGATGCTATGGTGCATAGGGAGAGGTATGGCCAGTAGGAAAAAGGAGGTATTAAAGGCCCTGTGTAAGACTGGTGAGGCCCCATTTGGAATACTGCTTATAATTCTGGAGACCGCACCTTCAAAAACAGGATAGAGTCAGTGGTCTTCATCATAAGGTGTGTGGGGACAGACTTAAAGATCTCAATATGTATACTTTGGAGGAAAGGCAGGAGAGGGGAGATATGATAGAGCCATTTAAATTCAAAAAGATTGAAAAAAATGTTATTAGCCAAGTGGTGGAAGTACCCACTGAAAACCATTTTCTTAAAGTGGAGAAAAAGCCTCAACCATAAATAATATTCAGACAGCAACCAATGAGTTTTTTAGCCGTTCTAATTCTGTATCATAGGCAAAAAAATCCTCCAGAATTATCAAAAATGTAATTTTCAAAACAGGGAATCATCCCACCACTGTGCACAGGGAAAAAAGGAAAAAGAACAAGAGACAAAAAATAGTACTTATCTTCACAGATGATACATTACTCAGTCCAACACAATCATGTTCCTGCTATAGCATACACAGCATTGGAGTGAAGATAAGAAGATCTATGATACAGAATTAGAACAGCTAAAAACTCATTGGGTTGCTGAATGTATATTATTTATGGTTGAGGCTTTTTCTCACTTTAAGTAAATGGTTTTCAGTGGGTACTTCCACCACTTGGCTAATAACATTTTCTCAATCTTTTTGAATTATATTTTTTTGTTATTTTTGTTCTTGAAAGACATTTAAATACCTATGTGGCATAAATGCGCATAAGGCAAATCTGTTTGAAAGGAAGCTCTGGCATAGGATGAAGTTAAGAAGTAATAGACTTAGGAGTAATCTAAGGAAATACTTTTTTGCAGAAAGCGTGGAATAGTCTCTAGGCAGAGGTAGTAGAGACAAAGGTTTGGACAATTTCCTGGAGGAAAAGTCCACAGACTGTTATTGAGAAAGACATGGGGGAAGCCACTGTTTGCCCTGGATTGGTAGCATGGAATGTTGCTACTCCTTGGGCTTTGGCCAGGTATTAGGGACGGGCTACTGGCCTTGATGAACCATTGGTCTGACCCAGTAATGCTATTCTTATGTTCTAAGACTGCGTCTGAAGTCAAGACTGCATGGGACAGGCACGTAGAATCTCTTAGGGAGAAGAGGAAATAGTGGATGTTATGGATGAGCAGACTGGATGGGCCATTTGGCCTTTATCTGCCATCATGTTTCTATCTGGTTCTAACTTAGCTGGCAGTGGTTAATATTTGAAAGCACACTGATTGCCACAGGTTTATACTGCCCAGTTAATACTGTTTTCATATTTCTAATAGAAAGAATAAAGAATTGCAGATACCAAATTGTTCTCTCAAGCGCAGTTTAGGACATACTATTTAGGATCTTAAAGTCCTGTGTAAATTTATAGTTCTAATAACCTGTAGTGTACCTGTTTATTGAGTCATTTGCCAATATCTCTCAAACATGCTTTGCACATGGAGATTTTATTTTTGTTCAGCTCTCTAGCCTCCTCAGCAAATCATTGCTTTTCTGGTGACCTCCCTTGCTTTCTGGTGACCTCAAAAACTGAAATATATTGAAGGGGAATAAAGGCGGAAGGGGATCAGAATCAAGGGGGTTTGAAGGAGACTACATCTTCTTTGGGGGAAAAGGGGGACCTATTGACCTTCATGGAGTATTAAGAGGAGGTCTTTTGATCTTTGGGAAGTGTCAGGAGGGAGAGAAGTATCGGAATCAGGGGACTGGGGTACCTGGCTTACCTTATGTGGGTTCTTGCTAATATTTAGCCAGGGCCCTTATTATTAATTTGTTTATTGAGATTTATTAATCATCTTTATGAAGAGATTCACCCAAGGTGGTGTACAGCAGGTATAAGTCAACATAAAACTTACAATTTTGTTAATAGCATAATAATAATAAATAGACCAAATATATACAAAGATACAATGAATGAGATAGTTAAAATCAGTAAACTGAAATTTAATAATAGTCATGAAACAGCTTCAAAAATATACTTATTAACAGCACAGAAATTCAAATAAGAGATATAATATATGCTAAAATGGAGATATAATACTTATGATGCATCTAATAAGTATAAATCAGAACATTCAAATAACACAGCTAATGTTCTTCCATAATACAACTTATCCTACAGCCGAGGAGTCAAATGCAGTGGAACCTTGGTTTACGAGCATAATTAGTTCCAGAAGCATGCTCGTAAACCAAAGTACTCGTATATCAAAGCGAGTTTCCCTATAGGAACTAAGGGAAACTCGCTTGATTTGTTCCCACCCACCCCCACACCCCGAGGCCAGCGGCGTTGCTCTACCCCCCAAGAACCGGCATTGCTCATGAAGGCCCCCCCGCGTGATCCACCGTCCCCCCACTCATGGTGCCCCCCCCTTGATCCGCCCCCCCGCCACGATCCAGCATTCCCCAGGCACCCACCCACCTGATCACATTCCTTACCCCCATTTGGCACCGGCACCAACGCACAGGACATACTGGTGCCGGTGCTCGAAGATCTGCCTTCTTTTTGCTGGGCCTTGAGCATCTGCGCATGCTGAAGGCCTTCAGGTTCCCATTCTCTCCGAGAATTTTGGAGAATCTCGTAAACCGAGGTACCACTGTACAGATATTAGACAAGGACAAGATGGGTGGTACAGCATACACTAGGATAAACAGTCAAGGCAAGTTGTTTATACAGTTAAACAGTTGTTTTTACAATTAAACAAGCAGTGTTCTCCCTGGCGCCTTATAGTTGGGTGCTCTGCCCGGCTAATTTAGGTGAGCGCCCGTCTGTCATCTGTCCAGAATCCTGCTGCCACCACTGCTCAATATTGAAGAGCCACCGAAAGTTCAGCTGCCTAAAGTACCTGCCTGACTTTTTTTTTTTTTTTTTTAAACGGCAGCAAGCGACTTGAACTCGTGCTCTGGAGCTCTAACGGTACAACTGTCTGTGCCGGCTTCTCTACTTTTCCCTCCAAAACCAGAAGTTATGTCTCAGGGGGGTAGGGAAGAGAAGGGAAGCCAGCACAGACGTTGTACTATTAGAGCCCCGGAGCATGCAGGAGATAGGTCAGCAACGGATGGAAGTTAAAACTTTCTTGCTTCAGGCCTTTCTCGCTGCTGGGTCCTTCCTACTTTCTGTTTCCACAAAGGCAGGACCCAGCAACAAGGAAGGACTGAAGCAAGCACGAGCAGCAAGTTGTAAGCTTCCCTCCGTCGCTGACCTAAGGGAGCTAGGTCAACCATGGAGGGAATCTTACAACTTGCCTTAGTAGTGAATCTGCCGACAGATGTGTGAGATGTAGGGGGGATGGGGAAGAGAAATGCTGCTGCTGCTGCATCCAATTTGGGGGAGGGGGAAGAAGAATGCTGCTGCACCCAATTGGGGGGAGGGAGAAGAGAAATGCTGTTTCTGCTGCACCCAATTGGGGGGGAGGGGGAGAAGAAATGCTGCTGCTGCACCCAGTAGGGGGGGAGAGGGAAGGAGGGAGAAGGAATACCAAGGAAGGGAGAGGAGAGGAAAGAGATGCCAAGACTATGGAAGGGAGGGAAAGAAAAGGAGATACCAGACCATGGAGGGGGGGAGAGAGATGTCAGGGCATATGGGAGGAGGAAAGGAGACAGATGCCAGACCAGGTGAAAGGAAGGAAGGAGGGAGAGAACATAAGAACATAAGAACTGCCATCTCCGTTTCAGACCCATGGTCCATCGAGTCCGGCGATCCGCACACGCGGAGGCCCAGTCAGGTATACACCTGATGTAGTTTTAGTCACCCATATCCCTCTATGCCTCTCGTAAGGAGATGTGCATCTAATTTGCCTTTGAATCCTAGCACAGTGGATTCCTTAATAACCTCCTTTGGGAGAGCATTCCAGGCGTCTACCACTCGCTGTGTAAAGCAGAACTTCCTGGCATTTGTCCTGGACTTGTCCCCCCTTAGCTTCAAACCATGTCCTCTTGTCCGTGTCGCGTTGGACAATGTAAATAATTTATTTTCCTGCTCTATTTTATCGATGCCTTTCAGCATTTTGAACGTCTCGATCATGTCCCCTCGCAGCCTCCTCTTCTCAAGGGAGAACAGTCCCAGTTTCTTGAGTCGTTCCTCATATTCCAAATTCTCCATACCTCTTATTAGCTTTGTTGCTCGTCTCTGCACCCTCTCCAGCAGTTTTATATCCTTCTTTAGGTTGGGAGACCAATGTTGGACACAGTATTCCAAGTGTGGTCTGACCATTGCTCTATAAAGCGGCATTATGACTTTCTCCGATCTACTCGTGATTCCTTTCTTTATCATGCCTAACATTCTGTTTGCTTTCTTTGCCGCTGCCGCGCATTGTGCCGACGGCTTCAGGGTCCTATCTATCAGTACACCCAGGTCCTTTTCTTGTTCGCTCTTACCCAGAGTTGCGCCTGACATTCTATACTCGTGTTCCTTATTCTTACTACCTAAATGCATTACTTTGCATTTCTCCACGTTGAACTTCATCTGCCATTGCTCTGCCCATTTCTCTAACTGATACAAGTCGCTCTGGAGTTGCTCGCTATCCTCCTGCGATCTGATTGCCCGGCATAGCTTTGTGTCGTCTGCAAACTTAATGATCTCACTGGATACTCCTTCTTCCAGGTCATTGATGTAAATATTAAATAGGATCGGCCCAAGAACCGAGCCCTGGGGCACACCACTAGTCACTTTCTCCCAGTCTGAGAACTTCCCATTTATGCCCACTCTCTGCTTTCTGTTTTCCAGCCATTTGCCTATCCACCTGTGTATATCTCCCTCTATTCCATGGCTTTGTAGTTTCCTGAGAAGTCTTTCATGTGGAACTTTGTCGAACGCCTTCTGGAAGTCCAAATATATTATGTCCACCGGCATTTCACTATCAATTTGCTTGTTCACGGTCTCAAAAAATTGAAGTAAATTTATTAAACATGATTTCCCTTTCCTGAACCCATGTTGACTGGGTTTCATCAAGTCATGTGTATCTAGGTGCCGGACTATGCTATCCTTGATCAGTGCTTCAACCATCTTTCCAGGGACAGACGTACGGCTCACAGGTCTGTAGTTGCCCGGTTCCCCTCTCGATCCTTTTTTGAAAATTGGCGTGACGTTCGCTATCTTCTAGTCTTCTGGTATCTGTCCAGTTCTGATTGTCAGATTGGCAAGTTTTTGCAATAGCTCTCTGATTTCAACCTTCAATTCCTTTAAAACTCTCGGGTGAATTCCATCCGGTCCAGGGGATTTGTCACTTTTAAGTTTGTCGATCTGGTAGTATATCTGGTCCAACTCCAGATATACAGAGAAAGGAAGGAGAAGAGATGCCCAATAATGGAGTGGGAGGGGGAGATGGAAGGAGAGGAGAGAGATGCCAGGTCATGGGGGAGGGAAGAGAAACTAAGGAGACATAAAATGCCAGACCAGAGGGAAAGAAAAGAGAGGAGGTGCCAGAGCAAGGAGGGAGAAGGAGAAATAGGAGAGAGATGCCAGGGCATGGGGGGAGGGAATGGAAGGAAAGGAGAAGAGAGAGATGCCAGAGCATAGGGGAGGGGGTGATGCTGAAATGAATCATGTAGAAAGAAGAGAAAGGGCACAGGATATACAGTTTATTGAAGGGACATAGAAAGAGGGAAGATGCCATATGAAAAAGAGAGAGAGGGCGGACACTGGATGGAAAGGGCAGAGAGGGTGGATAGTAGATGGAAGGGATAGAGAGAGGGCAGAGGCTGAGTGGAAGGGGCAAAGAGAGGACAGATGTTGCATGGAAGGGAGAGAGGACAAACGCTGAATAGAAAGAAGAGAGCGAAGAGAAGATGATTAAAGCAGAAACGACAAAAGGTAGAAAAAATTTTTTTGTTGTTGCTCTACTTAGAATCAAGTAGTATTGTAACTGTATTGATTAAAGTTTATTAATAGGAAATGGAAATAAGGTCAGGACAGGATACCATAACAGCAGTATACTGTACTGTCTTAAAGAAAGCTTTTGCCTCTGAAAGCTAATTACTACTAATTTTAAAATGGATTAGTCCAAGAGATTCAGAAAGGATATAAAAACTATACTCTTCAAGAAATCCCTGAGTAAAGCCTAATACCACAAACACCTCCCCTACCCCTGATCCTACCTTCCCTCTCTCAGAAACGATCTCCGATCTAACTTTGTAATCTTTCCCTCCACAACTCTTATTGTAATCCGCTTGGAACCGAAATGTAATGTAATTTTCTTATTTCTCATTATTTGTTTTATTTTTATTTGTTAATTTGTAAAGTGGTGATTGTTATGTAGCAGTTTTTTCAAATTTACATCTACTGTCGTCATATTTTGCACAGTATTAGGGGACGTGTAACTGTTTCTGTGGTGTTGCATTGTATGCAGAGTCTGTTTTCTTGGTTCAGTTTAACTTTTGTCTACATATTTCTATTTTTAGTTTGTGATTATTCCATATTGGACGAGGGTGTATTTGTGTTCTGTGTGTATGAAAAGAACATGGCTTTCTGTTAGCATCGACTGTACAGGATCAATTGACTATGCAAGATCTGGCTTGTTTAGTTTTACAATGCATGTGTTGGGGTTCTAATTCTCACTGCAGTGTCTAAGATGCTGCCTTTTCCTAGGTGCACCCTTGTTGTGTGACTCATGGATTATTACTCAAAATAACTTTTTTATATAGAGGAGGGGGGTGGTTAAAAATGATCATCACTGGCTGTCATATATACTAGGTAAGTCACTGGATTTAATGACCCTATTCTAACTTTACTGTTGACATAAGTGGTGTTGTCCCCACCCCACCCCGGCAGTATGAAAAATTAAATTAAAGTATTAACATCAAGCAGCTTTCAAATGACATTATTAGCAAATAAAAATAAAATATTTGTAATACATTACTAATTATTACCTGCATCTTTACCTAAACTGTTTTGTCCTAGCTCTCACTTTGATCTTTATCTGCTACTTTTTTATTTTGCTGTAGTGCAATCACATAGGTCTCCTTCAAGGCTCAGTAACACTTCTCCATAAATTATGTGGAAGAGGTCTGGAAGTGGGGATTGCATCTATTTCATATCCTCAGTGAGACCTCAGGAAGGAACCTAGTGATCAAACATTATTAGAGGTGCTATAGAGCCATTTCTTGTATGACTGGATGAGCTATATTTATTTATTTATTTTTAGTTGTTTAAATTCATGCAGAAATAAATGGCTAGATTGAACCTAATGACTTCATTAACGCATTTCGCTTTTTTAAACCTCTATACCATTTGAAAGAGGGCAAATATCTAATTATTCATTTCTAGAATTGGATACTTCTTAAATTTAGTAAAAATATTCTGGCACAAGTGTCAAACCTTAAAAAAGGAAGTCATATTGAACATTGGAAAATAATTAATAATAATTTAATAAAAATAGTACACATTTAATTTTTTCCACCAAATTTCACCGTCCCACCCCACCCCACCCCACCCGGCTACTTTTTCATGCCACCCGGCTGGAAAAAATTTCTGGGGACAATACTGGACAAGGTATAAGGAACTGATTTAATTAGTATGTGTTTGTTTGTCTTGCCTGATTAGATTGTAAGCTCTTTCAAGCAGGGACTGTTTTCTTACTCTTTGTAACTCTGTGGAGCGCTGCGTGTGTCTGGTAGCGCTATAGAAATAATTAATAGTAGTAGTATGCATGGCAAGCTAGTCCATGCTTATGTAAGTCCTGGCTGAATATCGTCTAGAACCCGTTTAACTTAGGACAGCACATTGACCTGTCATGATCCATTATTCAGTGCTGGTACCTAGACAGAGCCTGGCACTTTCAAGACCTAATGCTGCCCATGGCGATCAGAGTTTGAAAAAATTTCTGGCTGCTGCTAGTTGAATATGGATGAGTTTGAGTATAAACGCTAATCCTTTTCCAACGTTGATCTATATGTTAAAGGGGCTAAATTTTAGAATGCACTTCTGGAAAAATGTACCTAATTTGAAGAATGGAAGGCTACCTTATTTCAGCATGCCATCTATTGAAAGATGCAAATTTTGATTTAGAATCAATTATAGTGAATTTATGATTGGATATCATATTTTAGCTGTTAACATAAGAACATAAGAATTGCCACTGCTGTGTGTATTGTGTCCTGATTTTTATTGTGTATGCCAATATTTTAAACCACCTCATACTGTGAATAGAAACTGTGTAAATTTAAAAAAATTAACGCACACAGTTTATAAAATATATATCTATGAACATACACTTCCATCTATACCTACTCCCCAGCAGTTGCAAATATTTTGTGACTCTACCAGTGCTCCACCCAAACTATACCCCGAACATGGGCAACACACAGGTTATATAAAAGTGTGTGCCTTCTTTTTTTAAATTAAAGATCTTATAAATATATATTCACCATATTTTTAAGAAAAAAATGAAATACAGGAACATGAATCACAATGCTAGAACCAGAAGGCTACTGTTAAAGGTTGCCAGTACCATTTTGCATGAAGACACCAGCAAGAGCAGGAGCCACAGGGAATCTTTCCCTCATGAATCTCTAGACACCAGGGATTATCTGGCGGGCGTTTGGGAGGATGGGGGGACCTGGGGGAGGGATACTGCCTTGGGGAGAGTCTTCGGTTGGGAGAGTAGAAACTTCCAGATGAGGAGTTAACTACTAGAGGAGACCCTTCAATTTGGGGGGTTAGGTTGGAATGGCACTATGGGGTGCTTTGACTGGTGGCATCAAGAGGGGCTATCGGCTTGGAGGGTATTCTGGTCATCACAGTTACTTACTGGTGCCAGCCCAGTTAACACATGGCCCAATGCTTCTAGGCCAATGGAATACTGCTGCTTGTGAGGTGGCTCATAAGCAATGTTTTTCATGGGAACCAGCAACCCAATAAATCATGGTGAAATAAAAGTTAACTTTTTACTGCGCCTTGATAAATTTGCCTCCCCCACCCCCAACAAAATGACATTACAAAAAACTTTGAGTATAATAGAACCAAATCAAAAGGAAGTCTATTTTCTGTCAGGCAGTAGGTTTGTAGCTGAAGCCAAGCTTATAGGGTATGATATTCAGACCGCAGAAGGCAAGCCAGCTAACTTCCATGATCGACACTGACCACAGATATTCAATTCCAGGCCATTTCCGGTGACTAGTATTGAATATCCGGGGTTTCTTTTAACTGATATAAGCCAAGTTAATATTCAGCGCTGGCCAGTTAAGTTTATAGCAGCCAAAGATAAGGCTTCTTTTTACACAGCCTGATTTGGCGGGTCAGCACTGAAAATTGCCGATTATTGTGTGATATATCCTGTTATCTTTTAGCCACTTACCACAAATATTCAGCAGAGAGAACTGGTTGTCTCATGCTGAATGTTCACATTTAGCTGGCTAAGCACTATGTCAGTGCTGTTTCTGGCTAGTTAAATAGCACTGAATATCAACTGGATAGTATTATTTTACACATTTTCAGTAGACTCGTTGCTTATTTAAGATAGCTTGCCATTACAAAATATATGGTTTCTCAAATACCAGTTATAGTTACGTGAGGTCTGGAAAATGAATCAAAATATGTTAATGAATTCCATTGTATTTATTTCCTTGTTATAACTGTAGGTTTATGATGAAGACATGTATGGCAGTAAGTACCAGTGGATCATTCCTGGATGGTACCAGGCATCTTGGTGGCAACAGGCCAATTCTTCCACATGTTCTAGCAGGAATCTTCTCATTGCCATGGAGGGCTACATTGGAGTGGATTTTGAGCCTCTCAGTACAAAGGAAATAAAAACAATATCTGGAAGGGTAAGTATTTCCTTTTAGGATAGTTCTAGAAATCACTGTGTAGACACCAGCGCATCATTCCTTCAGGTAGGTGTCGCTAACAGGGTAAAACAAAACGGGAAACATCCCATCCTGATATCAGCTATCTACAGAAAACTGAACATGGTCATCTATACCAGCCAATTTTCTCCCCTACAGCTTTACTCTTTTACTTCTCTTCTCTCATTTCCCTCTCTTCTATGGCTTCTTTAACTACTTTCAGCTCTGCTCCTGCTTTTTTTCCCCCATCTCCCAGGTTTTTTTTTTTTTTCTGTTAATATCTTAACAGGGTTCCTGCTCCTCTCTGTACCAGTGCTATCTGCTACTTTTCCATCACTGTTTTCCTCCCTTTTGCTCTCTTTTAGAAAAGAATAGGAACGGCAACACTGTTTTCTACTATCCTTTTGGGATCTCATCAGCTCTGTTATCAGAACTGTACTAGTGGAATATTGGAGGTTGATGTTCAGCAGGGTAGTTGCTGCTTCCAAATACCTTTAGACGATATTTCAAAGCAAATTTTCAGCCACACTATGAGGCTAATTTTCAGCAGCAGTGATCACTTCTGGCGTTTAGATTAATGACATACAGTCCAGCATTAGACAGAATAATCTCATATAGGTACCAGTGGGATATCAGACCGCCCTCTGAGCAGCTTAGCTCATTAGGGTTTAATTCCTCATTCTTCCTGAGGGCATGCCTTTTTTAAAAATCTCCATGTTATATTGATTCTTATCAAAAATTCATACGATAATTCACTAGACTTAATTTCATAAGATGATTTCATAAGTTAGTTTCATAAATTAGCTTCAATATATAAATTAATCATCTTAATCTGATAACTTAGCTTTACAGCCATTGGCTGAGGGGACTTACATGACGGCTGAAGCTAATTTATGAAACTAATTTATGAAATTATGTTATGAAATTAAACCTAGTGAATTATCTAATGAATTTTTATTAAGAATCATTACAACATGAAGATTAAAAAAAAAAAAAAAAAAGGTGTGTCCTTAGGAAGAATGAGGAATTAAACCCTAATGAGCTAAGCTGTTCAGAGGGCGGTCTGATATCCCACTGGCACCTATATGAGATTATTCTGTCTAATACTGGACTGTATGTTATGAACTTTTGAGAATATGTGCTAAAAAGAAGAGACGTAGAGAAATAGAGAAGATGGTTTAGAGATTAATGCACATATTCATCACTGCTCTGTGTTGGAATTCACTGCATCAATTGTTTGAGCTGAGATTTTATTTATTTAGTTCGTTATTTAATTAATTTTCTATCTCGTTCTCTCCAGAACTGGTTAACATGCATAATATACAGATAAAAGTTTATAATTTTCTAGACTTACTATACAGTCTTTGCTGCCTACTTGATATATAGAGAGTAGTATACATTTCTTGAGCTTTAATCATACAATAATAGTCAGGGGATTAGGTGAAGACATAGGGGTCCTTTTATCAAGCCGCGCTAGCGGGGTTAGCGTGTCGGACATTTCATTGCACGCTAACTCCCGCAGCCGACTAAAAAACTAATGCCTGCTCAATGCAGGCGTTAGCGGCTAGCGCGGCAGGCGGTTTAACGTGAAGTATAACACGCATTAAACCCCTACCGCAGCTTGATGAAAGGACCCCATAGGTTTTTATTGTTTTCCTGAAGTTCATGATCTGACCTGTGGGGGTAGTTGATTCCAGTAGCTTGGAATGAGATAGGAGTAGGATCGTCGTCTAGTACATTGTATTTGGAGAGCACGACCTGGGGGTATTTGGAGATGCATCTCATCCTGGTTGCAGAGTGGTCTGTTAGGTACATTTTGGCTGGTAATCTTCATATTCAGTGCTATCTAGATAACTTTACCTGCTTAAAGTGAGACTGCATAAATTATCCCTGGGGTAATTTTATAATGGACTTGTTCTGAGCAGGTGTAAATTTATATGAGGGCATTTGTGTGCAACAGATGATGAATCAAGAATCCTATTTTATGAAGACATATACATTCGTAGGATGCTTTTTGTTTTAATTTGTGGAAGAACTTTTTGGGAACTTCATATCATCACAAAGAAAAAGAGTATCAAAACCAGCATCAGTATTTTCAAGTTTTTCCAAAGATATGAAGGGAGCACGCAGGAATGTACACTTTTCTTCCAATATACTCGTCCGGATATTCATCTGGTGGTGATCAGTGTTTTGCCGATTGCCACTGGCATTAAACTCAGAAATTCAATGCTGGGATATGTCCAGACACTGGCATTGAATTTATAGATTTCCAAAGCCAGCTAACACATAACTGTAAAGTGCAATAATCAGCACTTAAGTGGCTATAGGTTACCGAATAAAGATAGGACTGACTTTTATGTGTTCCTGTTTATGCAGTTTACCTGGCTGGTTCAGTGCTGAATAATGGCACTTAACTGGCCTAGTGATGACTTCAGCCCCAGAATGCCCCCCCCCCTCCCAAATAGCTGGTGTTCAGTTTGTCACTAACTGGTTATTTTCAACAATAGTAACTGGTTAAGTGCCTCTGAAAATTAGCCATTAGCCCTAGAGAGGTGATTGGACTGGCCAGGAGCCATTTCTGTCTGGTTAAATCACTTTCAATATCAACCCCACTGTTTTTACCCATTTTCTCTCCACTTATGTAAACGACCATTCCACGCATTGGATGCCTTTATAAAATAGGGATCCTGTCAACGTCTTTTTCAGTTTTTCCCTAGATTCCTAAAAGAAACATTTCAACTAAACTACAATCTTTTCTTTTGAAACAGATTTGCCCATTGCCATACATGTATAGCAAATGGTATTACAGTGCTATGCAATGTGTTTTTTTATCTGCAAACTGAACAGAATATGTATGAGAAGCTGTTCCTCTATTTTTGTATTCCTTCTGTGCATTGTACTAATCCTGTCAATATATGACCAACCAGGCACTTTCACAAATCAGAATGCAGATACAGATTCCAGGACAAACATGAGCTCAAGACATTGCCCAGAAGTAACTTTTTTTCATATACAGCCGCATGAGAAAGTAAATGAACACGCTTATGGAAAAAGAAACTAAACTGAACAGTCACCTTTATTTTCTGACAATCTGCAAGAAGATCAAGAACAAAAATCCTTTGGCCATCACTTACAGTTCTGACTATGCAGAAAAACTCTTCAAACGCACTGGTCAGAAATTGAGAAATGAACTTGTACATCAACTCTACAAGAAGAAGGAAATAATAAAAACCCAGAAAGAATGAATCAAAAAGAATATTCATGAGCTAAATCCCAACCTCAAGAGCCAACTACATGAATATGTGCAGGAAACCCAAACCAAGAAACAATACATTGCCATTAAAAATAAAAAAGTAAAAGCTGACTTCTCTCTTACAAGACTACATAGAAACCAGCACCTCATCCCGGATCATCAATGGCACAATACCTGTTGGAACAGACCCAGGCTTGGACCCACTTTCCAATCCCCCTGAGGAACATGAAAATCAGAATTCAAACAGTCAAGACGATCAGGTAATCCAGCTAATTCCCACTGACCACACTGATAGAAATGCTAATCAATGGGGATTCTAACCTTCTCCAACTACCAATTTTCTAAAGGTCTCTCATTTTGCTCTGGATGAAATTCAACTCTACTCAGACCTAGAAAAATTCTATAGGAAACTCCACTTGAAAGTACACTTCTACAACAAAAAAACTCCTAACAGGCTGGAATACAATTTTAAACAAAACAATACATATTTTACCCCACAGGATGGACAAAACACAAACCCCCTAACCCTTTTTTAAAAAAACCGTGGAAGCAATTTTTAGTTCTGGCTGGCGCGCTGAATGCTCTGCGCTGCTCCAGACACTCAGAATTCGTATGATCGTTGAGAGCAGCGCAGAGCATTCGGCACGCCAGCCTTTGCTAAAAACTGCTTCCACGGTTTTGTAAAAGAGGGGTTAAATAGAAAGTTTCAGATACACATGGTAAAATCACAACTTTCCAACAAACAAAAGAAAATTCTGTTCAACCTTACTCCACCAGAATGAGCTGCCATAAAAGGCTTACAGAATCAAAACATTGTTATCAAACTTGCAGACAAAGGCGGCTCTGTAGTGATTATGGGCACACAGAAATATATTGAAGAAAGACACAGACAACTCGCAGACAAAATGTACTACAGGAAACTGAAGAACCCATACTGGATTATTATAAATAGCTAAAAAAAAAACAAACACCTTATCAAAACACTCTTAAAGCAAGTACAGCCATATTTAAAGTAACTTATTCCTAACCATCCTTCTGTGGCACTTACTACATGCTACCCAAAATCCACAAACCAGACAAACCAGGTCTCCTTATCTTAAGAAAGATATAGTGGCGCTAGAAAAGGTTCAAAGAGCGACCAAGATGGCAAACGGGATGGAACTCCTCTCGTATGAGGAAAGACTAAAATAGTAGGACTCTTCATCTTGTCTTTAGTGCCCCAGTGCTTCCTTCCCATGTCCTTAGTGCCCCTTCCTGTCTTTAGTGCCCCCAGTGCCTCCTTCCCATGTCCTTAGTGCCCCTTCCTGTCTTTAGTGCCCCCAGTGCCTCCTTCCCATGTCCTTAGTGCCCCTTCCTGTCTTTAGTGCCCCCAGTGCCTCCTTCCCATGTCTTTAGTGCCCCCAGTGCCTCCTTCCCATGTCTTTAGTGCCCCCATTGGAAAAGAGACGGCTAAGGGGAGATATGATTGAAGTCTACAAAATCCTGAGTGGAGTAGAACGGGTACAAGTGGATCGATTTTTCACTCCATCAAAAATTACAAAGACTAGGGGGACACTCGATGAAGTTACAGGGAAATACTTTTAAAACCATTAGGAGGAAATTTTTTTTCACTCAAAGAATAGTTAAGATTTGGAATGCATTGCCAGAGATTGTGGTAAGAGCGGATAGCGTAGCTGGTTTTAAGAAAGGTTTGCATAAGTTCCTGGATGAAAAGTCCATAGTCTGTTTTTGAGAAAGACATGGGAGAAGCCACTGCTTGCCTTGTACCGGTAGCATGGAATATTACTACTCCTTGGGTTTTGGCCAGGTACTAGTGACCTGGATTGGCCACCATGAAAATGGGCTACTGGGCTTGATGGACCATTGGTCTGACCCAGTAAGGCTATTCTTATGTTCTTATATTCTTATGACCAATCATATCTGGTATTAACACCCCCACAGATGAAATATCTGGACTTATAGAGGGAATTTAAAACCCCCTATTGCACAACAGAGCTTCCAGAACAAATTAAACACTATCAAGCAGGTACCACCTAATGTGCAGCTAGTCTCAATGGGTATAGAATCACTATTCATCAATATCCCCCATGCAGATGGCATTACTGCATGTGAAAAATTCCTTAAAACATCTACCATGGACAATCAATACTCACTGGAAACTATCACAGCATTAATCAAATGGATTCCAACTCGCAACAATTTCTGCTTTAACAATGATATCTATCTGCAAATCACAGGCACTTCTATGGGCACGAGGATGGCTCCATATTATGCAGAACTGGAAGAGATATTTCTGAATACATTTCAGACAAAACCCCTGATATATATTACCAGTACATTGATGATATTTTTATCATTTGGACTGAGGAAGAAGAGACTCGAATGGTTTTACAATTCTTTCAATATATACCAACCTTTAAGCCTAAATAATGAAGTTATGACTGTCTTGTTTTGGTAACATCATCAGAAGAAAGAGATCACTGGAGAAGGACATCATACTTGGGAAGATGAGGCTAGAGGAGCTTTCTGGACTAGCACAAAACAGATTTCTTTTTAGATCTGCAATTCATCAAGACGCTATGACTCAAGCACAAGTCGATGGCACCTAACAACAACAACAATCAAATTAAAAATAGACTACTCCTCAGAGAAAGGCAACTTTCTAGATATCACTGTTTCTATTAACAATGTATAAACATCTTTACACAGAAAACTTACAGACCGATGCAGCTTTCTCCACAACTCCAGCTTCCATCCTTCACACACACAAAAAAAATCATCATATGCAGCCAAGCTACATGATACCGCCGTATCTGCTCTGATCCAAAAGACAGAGATAAACACCTCAAAACCCTGACTGAATCTTTTAAACAACAAGGATACAATTCCAAAATCATCTCCAAGAATATTGCCTCCTCCCTTGAAATACCCAGAAAATCTATTGCAGTACAAAGACAAGAAGTCCATAGAGAGAATCCCCTTGACAGTGGTAAACAACCCAGAGCTGAAAACAACTGAAGAAAATCATAAAAGATCTACAGCCACTACTCCAGGGGAATGAATTACTGAAATAAATATTCCCAGCCCCACCCATGCTGGCTTTCCAATAGCCACCCAACCTGAATCAAAAAATGGTGATGGACATACTCTCTACACTCAAGGAAAATGGCACACTTCCCTGCAGCAAATCTAGCTGCAAACTGTGCCAACATATTTCACAAAACCCAACAGTCACACCCACATGGGAAAAACATTCAACATAAGGGAATCCTTTACATGCTCATCTTTAAATGTAGTTTACTGTATATCATTTAATTCAAAAGGAGTAAAGAAGGAGACAAGATGTAATGAGGATGCTGTGAAAATCGCTGACCTGTTATCAGGTGCAGATTTACTCTTTGAGAAGCCTAAAAGAAGGGGTAGAGTGGCTGTTTCAGCCCGGCAGCCCGAATCTACCCTACTTCAGCAGGGGACGATTACCAGCTTTCTGATCTCTTCCCCAGGGGGTGAACTGGCTCTGCCGAATGTGAGAGAGACGTCGGTATTCGGTAGCAGAGCTTCGTTAAGCCCCGCGGGACCTGCCCCTCCCCTGCAACCGCAAGAGTGGGGAACTTCAGAAGCCTCGCAGAGACGGGAATCTATGTCAGCTGCGATGGCGGGCTTGCCGATTTCCCAAACAGCCGCAGCAAGTACACCTCAATCAGGAGAGGAGAGCTTGGAAGATTCAGCAGGCCCAGGACAGATACCATCAGTCCTTCCATTGGTAAGACCTGCTGAAATCACCCTAGAGTTAATCTGGACGGCATTAGACTTTCTCTATAAATTATGAGCTGGAACCTTTCCCCTTGTTCAAGCTCAGACAAAGAGGCTGGAAAAAATTGAGGAAGATTTGAAAACCCAGGGGGAAAAAGTTACATACCTAGACCAAAAGGTCCAAGGGTTACAATCCTCTTTAATGCAAGATAGACTATTGTTGGTAAGGAAAGCTGAGAACTTTGATAACTATATAAAAGCACTGAATCTTAGGATCCTAAACTTTCCTAAATCACTGACAATGCCACCTAAGGAATTATTTTATAGATTCTTGAAAGAAGTATTTAAGCACCCGGTAGATGGACTTCATCCTCTTCAAAAATATATATTTCTTACCAATCTCAAAGAAAAAAGTAGCTTCAGCCCCTATGGCTCAACCTGATTCCTCAAGTCCATTGAATATAACAGGAATCCTGGAAATCTCTGGGGACAAAGTTATAAGTCAGTCGACACTTCCGGTTACTTTTGGTTTTCATCAGGATAAAGAATCACTTCTTAGGCTCTTTTTTAGGCTGAAAGAGGTGACTTCTTTGAATAGTAACATTTTCATGTTTCCAGATGGCTCGAAAATAACACAAACCAGGAGAAAATGGTTTCTAGAAATGAGATAGTTTGTGATTGCTTTGAGAGCTAAATTTCAATTAAGATATCCATATAAATGTATGATCTATTTGGATCAAACATCTTATATTTTCAATGAACCCTCCCAATTAAGATATTTTCTCAAAGAAAAAGGAATAGTAATGTCCGCCCCCTCTGTCGAATAGCATAAGTGATTGACTCTAGTTAAAAGGTCCTTGAAATTAATGGAAGAAGTAACACTACAATATTTCATGTATAATTTCCTTTCTTTGTTTATTTTCAAAGTAAATCACTCTCTTTGATATGTGAATTCTCTCCCTAATGAAGACTGCTAAGAGCCAATGCATTGTCTAAATTTGGAATTGTATCTTCTTATTTGTTAAAAATTGTGGCAAAGTCTCCGATTATACTTATATAAATTTCTTTGAGATATATGTATATATAAATGATATAAATAAAGAAAAAAATATGTAAAGAAGGATGCTATACTGGAGATACAAGTCAGATGCTAGACACTAGGATTAATTTACACAGATGTCGTATTAAAAATTGCAATGCTAACTAGGATATCACCTCTGTGGGACAACATTTCAGAAACCAGAACACTGCATCAATGATTTTATGGTGAAAATATTATAAGGAAATTTTAAGGCAATCCAGGAATGCAAAACCTTTGAGATCAAAATGATGAAACATTTTGAAACCCACAAGACGGGACTTAACAAAGATATTGGCTTCCTATCCCATTACAAAACAAACCGATCGTGTACCAATCGGTTTGTGAGCCCTTTGCGACTAAATTTCCCTCCTGCACTATTCACTAAGGCCTCTAGCAATCCGATCCCAATCCTCCCATGCAAATTAGTAAACCCCATGCAAAATAGCCAAGTGATTGATTCACTAACAATTGCTTGGCTATTTTGAGTCGGGTTTTACTACTGACAAACCCGACTGCTGCAGACCTGTCGGTAACTGAGTTACCGAAAGGTCTGCAGGTTTTTTGACAGGCCTGCCTGTCTTTTTTTATTCATTTTTTTCCATGGAACAGATATTTTGTGTGTTACACACGCAAAATATCTGTCCTATAAAAAAAAAAATTAATAACAGACAGGCCTGTCAAAAAAATGTGCCCCACAAACAAACACGCATCTCTCCCCTCCCCCCCAGAGAAAAAAGTGGAGGGATACCAACTTCCTCCTGCCATCAGCGTTTTAAAAAAAAAATGCTCCCCCCCCCGACTGACATGGCCCTCGCCCCACCCCCACCCCGACTGGCACAGCTCTCGCCCTCCCGACTGGCACGGCCATTGTTTTGACCAATCAGGGACTTCCTTAGATTCCTCCCTAAGGCACCCATGGCGGTCTGCCCCCTTACTATGGCACTGCCTACACTCCCCCCCCCCCAAATGCAGCAGCCCTTCCTTTAGCACCCCATCCCATGTAGGTCTTCCTGGGTCTTCTTTAACATTCCTGATGGTCTAGTAGGGTCTTTGGTGCAGGAGCAATCCTCAATTGCTGTCCATGTCATCTCCAGCCTCAAAATGACTGCAATGACCTAGTAGCAGGCTTGCAATAGCGTAGAGGTGCCACAAGATTGCTTTTAGAGGTTGCAGCAGCCATTTTGAGGCCAGATCCAGCCTGGACAGCAGAGACTAGGGATTGCTCCAACCCAAAGATTATATTAGATCACCAGGGAATGTTAAGGTGGGGGGAGGGGGAGAGGCTACAGGGAATAGCAGGTGGGAAGACTTAAGGAGGGTACGGTGTTCATGGGAGGGGAATAAGGAGTGGTAAATTGGAGATCCCCTTACATGCAGCCCAGCTTAATATCAGCCAGGACCCACATAAATCCCAGTGGAGAGCATATGTCTGATCAGTCCCAGATATTCAATTTTGGTGCCTGAACATGACCTGACTTTGAATATCCAGGTCTAATTTAGCTGATGGTACGCACTTTAACATAACACTGACTGCTGTCAAATGAATATCTGGGAGTGGGGTTGAGGGGAGGAGAGCAAGAGAAATGAGTTGACTGAAGCTGTCTAGAATGAGCAGAATGAGAATAGTTTGTGGGAAATGGGAATGATTCCCAGCCTAATGTTCAAACAACAGATATTCTCCTCTTTTGGCTCAATGACTTATGTTAAAATTGCCTTTAAAGATATCATTTTAAGGTAATTTTTTTTCTTCATCTTATTGTGTGTAGACTCCACAACAATATGAAAAGGAATACAATGAAAAGCGTTCAGATGTGGAACCGAGCAAATTTCATGGTTATGCTTATGATGGAATATGGGTGATTGCAAAAACACTTCAGCGAGCAATGGAAAATCTTCGTTCTACTAACAGGCACCAAAGAATTCAAGATTTTAACTATACGGACCACAAGCTTGGAAAGATTTTTCTGGATGCAATGAATGAAACCAACTTTTTTGGTGTAACGGTAGGTCCTAATTTCTTTTAATTCAGTAGCTCTTTTTTGCCACTAAGTTATGGGAAATCCAAGTTTATTTTACAAGTGTTATTTGGCCTTACTATCCTGCACAATGGTCATAGCCTTCTAGGTGGCTTACAATCTATCGGGGGAGCGGAGGCGTGCAATTGACATATAAAATGTGGACACGAGAGTGAGGAGCAGGGGTAGGCACTACAATTCTCTGATATAAAATGAGGGTTAGGGAAGTAACATATAAGGCTGCATGATCTGGTTGAAAAATATATACTCATTAAAAATAGCTGTTATTGTGTACTGGGAGCAGACTGCTGGGCACGATGGACCACTGGTCTGACCCAGCAGCGGCAATTCTGATGTTCTTATGTAATTTATTAACTCTAAATAAAATAAATATGTGGCTCCCAGCATTGAATATCTGATTCAAAAATTAAGTGGGTATTGGCCAATATTCAATCATGTGCTTGATTAACTTGGTACATAAAGATAGAACAGCCTTTATGCTGTCCTAACTTTATACATTTAGCAGGTTAGTGGGCTGAATATTGCTGCTAATAAGCTAAATTTTGGCTCCACCCACCCTTGGTCTGTCCCCAAGCGTATAGCTAGTTAGAGAATGGCCAGTTAGTGACGATATTCAGTCTCATTACCTGGTTAAGTACCACTGAATGTTGACGGTCAGTCAGATCAGCTGTTTATAATCGGAGAGGAGCCTGTTGAACTCCTTTCAATATTTTGCCCTACATGCTTAATTTTAGGTATTTTATTAAATAAAACTGTCGGCAGTTTTATTCAATTTATATTTTCTCCCCTTACGTAAATTGTTGCAGAATCTTGAAGTGTCAGACTATATGCAGACAATAAACAATTCCTTTTTCCAATTGAGAATTTGTTAATGCAATCCATTGCACGGTTGAGTGAGATCATGGCGAAAGGAATGGATGTATGTTAATAAGCTAATGCTAAATATAGCAAAGAAAAAAGGAATGTACTGTATCTGTCTAAAAATTCTGCCCCAACCATTCCAACTTCTGTTGACATACTGGACACAGTCATGAAATTTTCATCTGATGTTATTATCAATCCACAATTGTCTTTCAAAGGGCATATACAAGCGATGATAAAGAGGATATATTTCAAACTGTTGTTGTTAAGCGATCTCTGATCATACCTTTCTGGGAATGACAATAAGCATGTTCTTCAGGCAAGTCGTGCTATCTAGTCTTGATTATTGTAACTTGGTACTATTAGGGATATCCTCAAGTGCGATGCATGCTTTACAGCAGTGGTTCCCAAACCTGTCCTGGGGGACCCCCAGCCAGTCAGGTTTTCAAGATAACCCTAATGAATATGCATGAGAGAGATTTGCATATAATGGAAGTGACAGGTATGCAAATCTCTCTCATGCATATTCATTAGGGATATCTTGAAAACCTGACTGGCTGGGGGTCCCCCAGGACAGGTTTGGGAACACTGCTTTACAGGTTACTCAAAATTCTATCATTTGGACTCTTTTTAGCGTAGCGAAATGTGATCATGTGACAATATTATGTTGCACTCTAATGGCTTAGAGCAACAAAAAAGGAAGGAGAGGTCCAACCTTATCTGCAGAAAAAACCAACCAGGAACAAACAAAAACCAACTGCAGATGTGTACAAGATGCAGGCAGAATTTATTGTGACAAATATAAATTTATAAAAACCTTTTTCCCAAACAAGGGACCCGACACGGTGAAACGCTTTACAGGAGTTGGCGATTCTCGGCACATTGAACCTTTTGGTTTATGATTTTTTATTCCATATTTTTTGTGGCATATTTTTCAAACCTTTTTGCATATTGGACCCCTGACGAAGGTTTGTCCGAAACACGGACCGTGTCGGGTCCCTTGTTTGGGAAAAAGGTTTTTATAAATTTATATTTGTCACAATAAATTCTGCCTGCATCTTATACACATCTGCAGTTGGTTTTTGTTTACACTCTAATGGCTTAAAATGGAATATAGAGTGCAATGTAAATTGCTGTTACTAACTTAAGTATTCATCAGCTGGCACCAAGATATTTGATGGATTGTATTTCGGCTTATGTTCCGCTTCAAAAGTTGCGTTCTGCAGGACATTATGACTTCAGCTAATCCAGAACACTGCGGCCAAGCTTATTTTCGCTAAAGGCAAGTTCGACCACGTCTCCCCACTCCTGTCCAAACTTCACTGGCTCCCAGTTCACTCCAGAGTCCTCTTTAAATGTGCCTGTTTAGCTTTCAAGATCCTACATGGCATCCTCCCTCCCGTTATCCCACTCTTCTGGAACTCCTCTAACCCTAATTCCACTAGATCCTCCCAAAAACTGAAACTATCATTCCCCTCTGCAAAAGGTATATCCCGCGTAGGAAAACTAGGAACATCCCTCCCCTTTAGAACCACAGAACTCTGGAACAACCTCACATCCCCATTCAGAATTTCAAGCTCCCTCCAATCCTTCCGCAAACACCTGAAAACTTGGCTCTTTTCAAAAATCTAACACCTCCCGCTCTTTGGTACCCTGTCCCTCTTTATCTTCCTAGCTCCTTTCCTATAACCCTTCATTGTAGCTCCTTTTCAACCTAACCCTGTAAACCGTGCCGAGCTCTACGCTTGTGGAGATGGTGCGGTATACAAACTTAAGGTTTAGTTTAGTTTATCTATACCAATAAGAAAAGAATTAAAATCACAAACGACGAGCAAGTGTCTTCAGAATGGAACAAGCTTCCAGCCTATATAAGGCAGCGGGGGAATTTGTGTACTTTTAAAAAGACTGTTGAAATGACATTTATTTTGTAAAATGAAGTACAGGAGTTGAAAAATTAGATGTATAGCAGAGGAAACTGGACGTTGTTGTCCAAGGATACTGTATTTTGTAATTTGTTGTATATGTTGTCTGTTCTTTTTATTATGTATGTGATTATGTGATCCGCCTTGTTTAAGACAGACTATAAATTTTTTTTAAAACCTATAAACTAGTAGAGCCTCAGAGGCTTGTTTTCAAAACACTTAGACATACAAAGTACCGTAGAAACCTATAGTACTTTGGGCTCCTTTTACTAAGGTGTACTAGCATTTTTAGCACATGCAGCAGATTAGCGCGTGCTAACCCCGCGCTACGTGGCTAGAACTAACGCCAGCTCAATGCTGGCATTAGCATCTAGCCCACGCGGCATTGTAGCGCACGCTATTCCACCCGTTAAAGCCCTTGTGTGTTAATGTACAGCGCTGTATGCGTCTGGTAGCGCTATAGAAATGATAAGTAGTAGTAGTAGTTATTGTGTAGACAGGTTTTGTTTTGTTTTTTTAAATTATTATGAATTTTTTTGTATCCTATTACTGTAGGATAGAGTGGGTCATAAATGTTTTAAAATAAATAAATAAAAAATCAGCACTAGTAGAAAATAATTATAGTGAACAGATGGCAAGGAAACAGTGGGTGCCTTTTTCTGCCCTTACCCCAGGATTACTAGGGCAACAGCAGATTGGACACAAGCTCCAATGTCACAAGAACTCACACATGATTAACCCTTTCAGGACCAAGGGACATATTTGTCCCATAACTTTAAAATCCTATAAATTTTGATTGGGATAGTCTACAGTTCTAAATTTGATATGTACGGTTTCCATATGATACTGCCTTTATGTAAACAAACTGGTTCCGACATTCATTCATTAGCGTCGTTGCCAGATTGACGAGAAGATTCACTTGCCACACTGTCCATAAGCCAGAAGTGTGATTTTTTTTTTTTTAAATAATGATATTTCACAAAAAAAAATCAATTTTTTGGCATCTGCAAGCCCTTTTTACCATAAAAATGTCGTCAAAACCACAAAAATTGGCCTACGATCCTTATGGTCCTGAAAGGGTTAAACACTAGCGTCTGCACACAAGAATGTTTCAGCAAACTGTCTGAAGCAAAAGTCCTAACAGAGTGTCCCTGCAGATGCTGCTACAGATGGCTTAAAAAGTTGTCCCAACTAATGAAAATGCTTTATGCAGGTAATGGTTCCTGGAGCTCATCGGAATTTGCAAAGTCCCACACACATAGCAGGACATGATTCTTGTGCCAACTTCACAGCATGACCAAGTCCAAATTAAATCCTGCACACCGCTGCCCTGGTCCGATCATTTTCTTATTTCTTTTTCTCAGGTTATTAAGTTTAAATCACTAAATATCAGCCCCAAGATCATACGTTCTCGCAGTTATTCAAAATTAGATGACATGACCATTTCCTCTCATTTATAACCCAATATTGCACAAATGCCAGAAGCTTCTATTGAGGAGAAATTAACTTCTTGGATAAGGCTGAGGGGAGATATGGTTGAAGTCTACAAAATCCTGAGTGGTGTAGAATGGGTACAAGTGGATCAGTTATGTACTCCATCAAAAATTACAAAGACTAGGAGACACTCGATGAAGTTACAGAGTAATACTTTCATGTAAAACCAATAGGAGGAAATATTTTTTCACTCAGAGAATAGTTAAGCTCTAGAATGCATTGTCAGATAATATGATAAGAGTGATTAATGTAGCTGGTTTTAGAAAAGGTTTGGACAAATTCCTGGAGGAAAAGTCCATAGTCTGCTATTGAGACAGTTATGAGGAAGCCACTGCTTGCCTTGGGATCAGTAGCATGGAATGTTGCTACTGTTTAGGTTTTTGCCAGGTACTTGTGATCTGGGTTGCCTCTGTGAAGAGAGGATACTGGGCTAGATGGACCATTGGTGTGACCCAGTAAGGCTATTGGGCTCATAATCAAAAAATAAATACGTCTAAAAACCTGCCTAAATCGGTACTTCGACAATCTGAAAGACAAGCCGTCCAAGTGCCAATAATCGAAACGGGTTTTAGACGTACTAAAAACGACATAGGCCTTATCGGTACTGTTGTACGACCAGAACTAAAAGGGGCGTTTTAGGAGGAGGGGTGAGGGCGGGATTTGGGCGGGACATGAGCAAGTATAACCAAAACTTTTATGATGCTGCCTGGATGGAAGTTGTATGTTGTGACTTAGGCCATGTAAAAACAGGTCTAAGTGGCAAAAAGGTATCCAAAGTGACCAGAAAATCACTGCAGACACAAAGTACAGACCCACACACACTGCCTCAATGATCACTGACCCCCCCCCCCCCAACACCATAAAAATCATAATAAAAACATACATATCTGCCTCCAGAACATCTGCACCTGGCAGCCTAGCATAGAAAAACCTAGTAAAGCTGTACAGAGGTGGTGTAGGGGCTTAAGTGATCTTGGGGTGGGTTAGTGAACCATGGAGAGGAGGACCCAGGCCCATAAGCCACTCTAATCACTGCATTCATGGTGAAACGTGCACCCCTCAAAACCCCCCAAAATCCTTTTGTACTGCCTTATAAGTAGCACCTGCAGCCATAAGGGCTATTGGGGTGGTAGACAGATGGGTCTAGTACGTTCTGGGGGAGTTGTGGTGAGATGTTTATGTGGCACCCTTTTTGTGAAGTTCACAGCAGTGCCCTTTAAGGTACTCACTACTCTGGTGCAATGTCTGGGTGTCCAGTCCATCACTTTACTGACCCCGCTCAAAAGGTCTTATTCTGGGCGTTTTTGACTTGGATGGGTTTTTGAATGAGAATGGGGTATAACAGTAGACGACTTAGCGGTCTGGACGATCAAACGGCTGGTCATCCAACTAGACGATTTTTTTTTTTGGGGGGGGGGAATATTTTGGATGTATTTTTTTGAGAATGGACATTTTCCTTAGCCGACTTTGGGTGACTAGCGACTTAGGCCCCAAACGGACTTAGACTTTTCTTTTGATTATGCCTCTTATGTTCTTAATATTGGGGGTTATGTGGTAAGATAGAACTGTTTTATATGTGTCTCAATTTTAGGCCTGAATATCAGCAGTTAACCACATAAGTGTGAATTCTGCCCCTGGAATGCTACGAGTTAATCAGTTTTGGCTCAGGTGCTATCCACAAATATTAAGCAGCACTAACCAGTTAAGTGCTGCTGAATATTTGCAGTTAGTGGAAGTAAGGAGGAAGTTGGGAATTACAGGCCGGTCAGTCTGACTTTAGCAGTGAGTAAACTAATGGAAATGCTTTTTAAGCGGAAGATAGTGAGATTGGTTTTACGAGAGGCAGGTCTTGTCAAATGAATCTGACTTCTTTGATTGGGTGACAAAACAGTTGGATATGGGAGGGGCACTGGATGTAGTGTACTTGGACTTTAACAAAGCTTTTGACATAGTGCCGCATTAAGAGATTGATAAATAAACTGAATGCATGCAGTATGGACCCTAAAGTGACAAACTGGATTAAAAGCTGGTTAAGTGGAAGAAGACAAAGGGTAGTGGTAAAAGGAGTTTGCCGAGATGGAAAGGATGAGTGGAGTGTTGCAGGGATCTGTCCTTGGGCCAGCTCTATTTAACATCTTTGTGAGTGATATTGCGAAAGGATTGTCTGACAAAGTTTGTATTTTTGCGGATGATACCAAGCTCTGTAATAGGGTAGACACCCCAGATGGTGTGGTTATCATGAGGTGGGATCTGGTAAAGCTTGAAGAATTGTCTGGTAATTAGCAACTAAGATTTAATGCTAAAAAAATGAAAAATCCAGGAGATTGGTATAGTATAGGAGGCAGAGTATTTCTGTGTATGGAAGATCAAGACTTGGGGGTGATTGTGTCTGATGATCTTAGGGTGGCAAAATAGGTAGAAAAGGTGACGGATGCTTGGGTGCATAAGGAGAGGAATGGCCAGTAGGAAAAGGAAGGCAATAATGCCATTGTATACATCTCTGGTGAGGCCCCATTTGGAATATTGTGTGCAATTTTGGAGACCATACCTTCAAAAAGATATAAATAGGATGGAGTCGGTCCAGAGGTTCTGCTAAAAGATTGGTTAGTGATCTTTGTCATAAATCATATGGTGGTCAGATTTAGAGACCTTAATATGCATACTCTGGAAGAAAGACAGGAGAGAGGGGATATGTTAGAGGCGTTTAAATATCTCCATGACATTAATGTACAGGAGGTGAGTCTTTTTCAAATGAAGGTAAACTCTGGGAGGAGATAACATAGGATGAAGTTAAGAGGTGATAGATTCAGGAGTAATGTAAGAAAATACTTTACAGAAAGGGCGGTAGATGCTTGGAATAGAATCTCAGTGGAGGTGGTGGAAATGAAGACTATATCTGTAGGAATTCCACACAGGAAACACACACACGTAGTCTTAGAGTTGAGAAGGAGGCGCTCCAAATGAATGGTCTCTCCCCCTTTTATTGAGAATCATAGCTCCATTAATTACTTAGCTAAAGCTCTACAAGGTTATAATTTCATAATGCATTTACAGTGAGGATTAGGCCAAAGTAATTCATTGTTTACATATTTCATGTGCTTCTCAAAGTTACTATCTCAACGTGACATCTGAATACATATAATTGTTATAATAAAGTGATTCCCTATGTGTACATTTCTGATATGTCTCAAATCTTACTATAGCATGTGACAGTCCAAAGATTATAATGCATACTCCTTAAGCTTTATTGATTAGCCTTAAGTCAAGGCCTGCTCAGGCAAAGTCTGATTGTTGCCTATATAAGGGATGCTTAAACAAGATAAGGAATAAGGGTAAATGTGTGACAGGAAGGGAGGAGAAATGCCTCAGCATTCACAAGGTGCAAACCTTGTCCTTGCTTAGAAAGTATACGTGGCAGGAGGGAGAGGGAATGAGAAACAAGGCCTCAGATCCAAACACAGGCCTAGATCCGTACACAGGGCCTAGGTCAGTGTGCCGATCTGGCCTGGTTCAGAACCACCTGTGTTCTGACCTTGCCTGTGTTCTGATGCCCTGGATCAGAACTTATCAGACTTCCATCCCTACATATATCTGAAATCAAGATAGCATGGGACAGGCATGTGGGATCTCTTAGGGAGAGATCCACAGTTGCTGTGGATGGGCAGACTGGATGGGCCATTCGGCCTTTATCAGCCATCATGTTTCTAATTTTTCTATGTTTTTAAATGGCTAGAAGCCTCTCTGGTCCGTTTAAATTGCTTCAAATATCAGGCAGACGGTATTTCAGCAAAGTTAGTTAGGCCCAAAAGCCTGATTTTCCTTAGAGTTTTCTCTGCATTTATCAGATGGGCTCTAGGGAGAGCCTTCTATTGGTATTGCAATATGGGGAGCCCTAGAGAGGACTGTCACCCTGCAGGGATGCTCATCTTTCTGCTGTAACTGAAGAGTGCCGACCCCTTTAATGTGTGGCTTGGGAGCATTGGGCTGTGGATTTCTGGCCCAATGCTCCCAAGCTGTAAAATAACTCCAGCTTTTAGATATGATGCAGTTTGCTTAGGTCCATTTCTACCTACTTTGAATTAGGGAGTAACTTATATATGGCCTTACCAGCTAGTTATAGGCAATAGTTTATGTTCATTTGTTGGCTAATCTTGTGAAATCTCTAGTCTCTACTCTTAATCCTTTTAAACTGATTTCAGAAGACAATTCAGTACTGAAACTCTTAATAATTTTTGCTGTTTCTCAAGTGAAAAAAATATTATGCCACATTAAATAAATTTGATATACCATATTTTTCGTTCCATAAGACGCACTTTTTTCCCCCCAAAAAAGTGGATGGAAAAAAGGGTGCGTCCTATGGAGCGAATACCCCCTCCCGCCCGTTACCTTATTTAGACCACCGCCAGCCCCTCATCCTCTGCTGCTACTGGTTGTTTGCTGCAAGTAGAGGAAGGGAAGGGCCAGGCGGGTGCAGCAATTGCACGCCGCCAGACCAGAAGCCTTACCCCTGATGTCAGTTCTGACGTTGGACACAAGGTCCGGGACAGCCATTGGCAGAATTGACGTCGGGTGTGTGCAATTGCTGCAACCGCCTGGCCCTTCCCAGCAATTTGTTCCATTCGGAGGGAGTGAAGCACCGCTGGCTTCCCGCTCATCCCTCACTCTCGGGCCAATCTCGGTGCCACTCTGAGTTTGACCTGCTGCATTAGCCAGGAGCAGCAGGAGACAATTAAAACCAGTTAGTGGGCGGGCATGCAGGCTGGGGGGACGGAAGAGGACAGAGGCTGGAAGGCAGTGAGGGGAACATAGGAGGGAGGATGGAAGGGTCAACTGTTCGGCCTGAGTTGGGGGGGGGGAGAGGACAAAGGCTGGAAGGCAGTGAGGGGAACATAGGAAGGAGGGAGGGAAGAAGGGACAATTGTTGGGCCTGAGGAAGGAAAAAAAGGAAGAAATCACCAGACAATGGGGTGAGGAAGAGGACAAAGACTGGAAGGCATTGAGGGGGACATAGGAAGGAGGGAGGGAAGAAGGGACAATTGTTGGGCCTGAGGAAGGAAGGAAGGAAAGAAAGAAAGAAAGAGAAAGAAATCACCAGACAACAAAGGTAGGAAAAATGATTTTATTTTCAATTTAGTGATGTGTCAGTTTTGAGAATTTACGTATATCTGCTGTCTATATTTTACACTATATTTGTCTATTTTTCTATAGTTGTTACTGAGGTGGCATTACATATTTTTAAAAGTCATTTGCCTTGACATCTGTGCCCTATCCCTGCCCGCCCTGTGCCCTGTCCCAGCCTACCACTAGACCACCAGAGGGGGGACAGGGGCAGAGCCTGACAAGGAGTGTGGGGTTTAGTGCAGAGCCTGGCAGGGATAATTTGGTTGAGAATGGTTTTTTTAAATTGTTTTCCTCCTCTAAATCTAGGGTGCATCTTATGGTCAGGTGCGTCTTATGGAGCGAAAAATACGGTATCTGCTGTATTGACACAGTGGATCACTTTACTGTTAAGGGGGAATTCATCAATATAAGCTACTGTTAAGATGGGTTATTTTACCACAAGTTGTGCTATTTTAGCACAAGATCCCATTTTATCCAATTCGACCTTATACTAAAATAACACAATTTGTGGTAAAATAACCTCTTTTAACAGTAGCTCACATTGATGAATTCCCCCCTGAACCTGGAATTTCCAAACTACTTTTTTTGTTTAATGTTTTGGGAATTTTTGTTTTAAGGTGGAGGAGAGGGATGCAGGCAGGCTAAGGGCTCCTTTTACAAAGCCACAGTAGCAGTTGCTACTGTGCTAATCACTGTGATGCCCATAGGGATTTAATGGGCTTCAGAGCATTTGCCACACAGCAGCTGGTACCATGGCTTTGCGAAAGGTGTGGGGGGGAGGGACGGGGTAAATATGGTATGCCACAGGGCTTTTCTTTATCTCTAGCACTTTTTAGTAAATATATTAGCTCTTTTGGTGAGGCTTTGAAGGAGTTGGGCATATCAGTTTAGCTATGTAGATATTTTTTAATTAGTTCCTGTATTTGATGATGTTTTAAGTTTCAAGTTACAACTTTTTGGATGATTTATGAGAGTATTAATATTGTTGAGAGCTGGAGTTCATCTCACTTATTAAAACTGAATTGTGAGAAAACAAAGGTATTACGGTTAAGTAGCTGTTTTAACTGCACACCATCAATAATTTTTTTTTTTTTTTACTATTTGATTGTTCCTTGTCAATAGAACAAACATCTAAAATGAAGTGTTATTTTGGATTCTTTGTCATCTTTAAATTGTCATAACTCCATCACTTAAAAGGTTTGTTTTTATAAACTTTGTCAGTGATGAGCAATTAATCCTAACTTTCATGAGGAAGCTTTTTGTATTTTAGTACAAGATATGACATTCCCTTACATAGATTACTGTGATTATGGTAAAATGGTTAAGGGGCTGGAGGAGTTGCCGTACAGTGAGAGATTGGAGAAACTGGGCCTCTTCTCCCTTGAAAAGAGGAGACTGAGAGGAGACATGATCGAAACATTCAAAATACTGAAGGGAATAGATTTAGTAGATAAAGACAGGTTGTTCACCCTCTCCAAGGTAGAGAGAACAAGAGGGCACTCTCTAAAGTTAAAAGGGGATAGATTCCGTACAAACGTAAGGAAGTTCTTCTTCACCCAGAGAGTGGTGGAGAGCTGGAACACTCTTCCGGAGTCTGTTGTAAGGGAAAACATCCTCCAGGGTTTTAAGACTAAACTGGACAAGTTCTTGCTAAACTGGGATGTATGCAGGTGAGGCTAGATTCATTTAGAGCACTGGTCTTTGACCTGGGGGCCGCCGCATGAGTGTAGGAATGAGGCTTACACACAAGGCTCAGAGTGGGATGAGGCGACCCTAATGGATGATCTCTCACCTTTTTATTGAGTATCTTAAATCCCTTAATGCTTTGCAAGGTTACAATTTCAACATGCATTTACAGTGAGGATTATAACATGGTAACTCACAATGTTTACATATCTCATGTGATTCTCAAAGTTACTATCTCACGTGACATCTAAATACATCATAACAGTTACAATAAAGTGATTTCCTTTGTGTACACTTCTAATCAGTGTTCCCTCTAAGCGGGCGGGTGTTGTGAGCAAACTTTTTTCACCGTGAGCCAAAAATATCGGGCGCCAGCAAGTTATGAGCCAACTCGCCCGATTCTCCTCTCGCCGCCCTGCCATCTGCCGTACGCCTCTTCCGATCGTGCGCTGTGACGAGAAACGTGTGCGCTGCGATGTAATATTTTGTGCGCCAGCGCACGCCAGCGCAGCTTAGCGGGAACACTGGTTCAAATGGTTTTATTTATTTCCCCAAATTTATTTTTGTTATACGCATTGAAAATATTTGATATTGCGTTTAAATCAAAATCTCAATAAACTTGAAACGAGTGCCCGTGAGATTGTGGGAGGGTTAAATACTCAAAACTTAGAAGTTTTTGCTACGCCAGCTTTCTGGTATCTTTACATACAGTGGCGTACCTAGCATATGTAACATCCGGGGCCCATCATTTTTTGGCACCCCCCCCCCATCTGTAAGAAAAACATGATTTTTAGTAACAAACCACACGTCACACATGAGTACCTAGGAAAAGGCAGCATCTTACATATTGCAGTGAGCAGTACATCAATACACCCATTGTAAAACTAAACAAGCCAGACCAGCACAGATCAATCCTACACCGTCAATCCTAACAGAAAACCATGTCTTTCGAACACACAGAACACAGAAAACACCTTCGCCTAGTAAGGAATATGTAATCACAAACTAACCCCTCCCTCTTTTACAAAACTGTAGTGTGGATTTTAGCTACGGAGGTAACAGCTCTGATGCTCATAAAATTCTGAGCATCAGAGCTGCTACCACCAAGGCTGGTGCTAAAAACGCTTCACAGTTTTGTAAAAGGGGGGATAAAATAAAAATACATAGACAAAGGTTAAATTGAACCAGCAAGAAGCTGGACTCTGCATACAATGCTTCACAGAAACAGTGACACATGTCTCCTAAAGCAATAAACAAATAGAAATTTTTTTCTACCTTTGTCTTCTGTGGTTTCTCCTTTCCTCATCTTCTTGTAACTCTCTTCCTTCCATCCACTGTCTGCCGTCTCTCTTCCCCTATATGGCATCTTCTCTCCTTCTATGCCCCTTCCAGAAACTGTATGCCTCCCCCTTCCATCTCTCCTTTCACCCCATTGGTCTGGCATCTCTCTCCTCGCCTTCCCTCTCCCACACCTCTCCTCATAGTCTGGTATCTCCCCTTCCCTGATTCTCTGGCATCTCTCTCCTTTCCTTTTCTTCCATCTTTCGCTCCCCCTCCATGCTCTCACATCTCCCCCTTCCTTTTCCCTTAGACTGGCATACCTTCCTCCTACGCTCCAAGCCCTGGCATCTCCTTTAATTCCCTCCCTCATCTTCCTTCTCCCTCCAGCTGGGTACCGCAACACTCTTCCCTGCAGCTCTGCACTTCCCCACAATTGCCATGCTTCGGTTCCTCTTCTTCCTTCCTTCCTCCCCCCCCCCCGCGGGACCCTGCGGCACCATCAACTCTTACTCCCTCTAATGTCGGCCCTGCAGCTCCAGACTTCCTCGCACCTTCTCCCCTCCCCCTTTGGATCGCTATTATTTTAAATGTTATAGCCGCGGAGCTGTATCCATCAGTGGAGATGTCTAACCTCGGCCTGCCCCGGAACTCTTACTGCAACAGTGACTTCCTGTTCCTGCCTAGACGGGCGTCTGCTGCAGTAAGAGTTCCAGGGCAGGCCGAGGTTAGACATCTCCACTGATGGATACAGCTCCGCGGCTATAACATTTAAAATAATAGCGATCCAAAGGGGGAGGGGAGAAGGTGCGAGGAAGTCTGGAGCTGCAGGGCCGACATTAGAGGGAGTAAGAGTTGATGGTGCCGCAGGGTCCCGCGGGGGGGGGGGAGGAAGGAAGGAAGAAGAGGAACCGAAGCATGGCAATTGTGGGGAAGTGCAATCCCCCCAATGCGTCCCCTTACCTTACCGACGCGTGTGTGCGCTGTGAAGAGAAACTTTGCGCTGCGATGTAATATTTTGTGCGCGAGCGCAGGCCAACGCAGCTTAGCGGGAACACTGCTTCTAATATGTCTAAAATCTTACTATACCATGTGACAGTCCAAAGGTTGTAATGCATGCTTCTTAAGCACCTCGTGATTAGCCTTAAACTCAGGGCCTGCTTTTGCACATAGGCAAAGTCTGATTGTTACCCATATAAGGAATAGTTAAACAAGATAAGGATTAAGGATAAATGTGTGTCAGGTTAATATGTGACAAGAAGGGAGGGGGGAATGCCTCAGCAAGGTGCAAACATTTTCCTTGCTTTTAGAATGTCGACATGGCAGGAGGGGAGAGGGAAAGGATTCATACTTCCACAGGGCCTCAGATCCTCACACAAGTGTAATCAATTTAATGCAAAATATATGGTTAGTCATTTGTTTATGCACAAAAGGGAGAAAGAAAATCCAACGTAGTCTGCAGTAAACAACAGCAACCAGAAAACAACAAACAGACTGCAGACAATGTACAAGATGCAGGCGTTGTTTATTAGTAAATGCAGTAACATATACAACCTTATATCCAACCAAGGGACCCGACACGGTCCGTGTTTCGGATGACAAGCCTTCCTCAGGGGTCCATGGTGGTTAAGGTATAAAGCAAACTGCGTAAAAGATAACAAACACACGCCAATCACGATCAAATGGGGTCAAGCAAGTCTTACACCTTTTTTATCATTGTGTAAGACTTGCTTGACCCCATTTGATCGTGATTGGCATGTGTTTGTTATCTTTTATGCAGTTTGCTTTATACCTTAACCACCATGGACCCCTGAGGAAGGCGTGTCATCCGAAACACGGACTGTGTCGGGTCCCTTGGTTGGCTATAAGGTTGTATATGTTACTGCATTTACTAATAAACAATGCCTGCATCTTGTACATTGTCTGCAGTCTGTTTGTTGTTTTCTAGTCATTTGTTTATTCATTTGACCAAAAGAGACACTATTTTTCATTAGCCACTTGTCTTTGATGCAGAAAGGCCATGGATAGCTCATTCCCTTATCAGTCTTCTAGTGTTTCAAACAACTTACCAAGGGAGATTAGGATACAGGATTCTTATTTTCATTTAAAAGCATACTTGTATTTATTTGATCAGTACTTGAGGGCGATGCTAGTCTTACTTTTCATTCTTATATCTCTGCTACAATAAGTAGATGTTTTTACCAACTTTGTATGTGACCTGAAGTGACTGACTGGATTACAAACTGGTTAAGTAGAAGGAGACAGAGGGTAGTGGTAAATGGAGTTTGCTCGGAGGAAAAGGATGTTGTTAACAAAATGCCACAGGGATCTCTCCTTAGGTCAGCTCTTTTTAGCATCTTTATGAGTGATATTGCCAAAAGTCTATCCGGTAAAGTTTGTCTTTCTGCAGATGATACCAAACTCTGTAATAGACAGGGCAGGATTAATTCGTTGAGAGCTCGTAGGCACACAAGTACACTGGGCCATGTCCCGCACCTATTTATGTACCCATTTTCTTATTTACCTCTTTATTTCCACTTTATTTCTTTTATTTTAAAATTCAATACAAACAACTAAGATTACCGTGCCAGTGTACAGTTTTTGTTCTATGCAACCTTCAAACATCTCTGAACAAATCTCCCTTTCCTTCCTAGAGGAAGAGATCTTCAGCTGGCAGGGCTATGGGAAGTCCACCAATTTATATTTTGCATTTGGGTAGAAGGCATGTGGCAAGAAAATTTAGTGCCCATCATTTTATTAGACTAATACATTTCTCAATTAGCTTTTAGAGGTTAAAACCTCTTTCTTCAGGTCAGTAAACTATACTGCTGTTACAGTATCCCTCTCCTGACCTAAGGAAAGGAGTTATGGTTTCTGAATTTGTAAAAAAATGTATTAAAATTAGTCCAATAAACAGGATCATCTTATTTCCATTTTCTATTTATAAATGATTATCAACACAGCTACAATAATACTTTATCCTAAAGCAAAAAGAAATAAATAAAATAAATAAAAACTTTTTTCTACCCTTGTTGTCTGGTTTCTGCTTTCTTCATCTTCTCATTATTCTCTTCCTTCCATCCACTGTCTGTCCTCTCTCTGCCTCTTCCATATGGCATCTGCTCTCTTTCTATGCTTCTTCCAGAAATTGTCTGCCTCTCCCTTCAATCTCTTCCTCCCCCCCCCCCAATTGGTGTGGCATCCATCTTCTTCCCTTCCCTCCTTCAATGGGCTGGCATCACTCTCCTCTCCTTCCCTTCCCTTCCCTATCCAACACCTCCATGGTCTGGCATTTCACTCTCTCCTCTCCCTTCCCCCCACTTCCATCAGCACCTGCCCTCTTTCTCTCCCTCCAACACCCTTCCATACCACCTTGGCCCCTTTCTCTCTCTCCAACACCCTTCTATGCTCTTCTATTTCTCCCTCCAAACTAACCAATGCCATGAAGCAAGATCCTGCAATGACTTCAGCTGCCGGCTCTGCTCAGGAAGTAAGTGACGTCAGAGGGGGGTGGACCGGCAGATGCGGGGAGTTGCTACAAGGTCCCGCGATGACTGCGTCTGCCGGTCCACCCCCTCCAACATCACTTACTTCATCCCTGAGCAGAGCCGGCAGACGCAGTCATCACAGGACCTTGCAGCAACTCCCTGCATCAAACGGTCCACCTCCCCTGACGTCACTTATTCAGGACACGTTGCCATCGATGCCAGGGGGGGGGGGCAGGCCCAGCGCTGCTGACCTGTCCTCTGTTTCTTCAGCGGGCCTCCCTAACAACTTCAGGCCCTAGGCACGTGCCTGCTGGGCCTACCCATTAATCCGGCCCTGGTAATAGGGTAGACACTCTGAAGAAGGGGCGGGCAATCACAATCCTTAAGAGCCACAACCCAGTCGAGTTTTCAGGGTTTCCACAATAAATATGCACAAGATTAATTTGCATTGACCGATTCCATTGTATGCAAATCAATATCATGCATATTCATTATGGAAATGCATATAACAGGTGACAAAACATGCAAATCTGCCTCATGCATATTCATTAGGAATATCTTGAAAACCCAACTGGCTGGGGGCTCCCCAGGACAGGTTTGAGAACCACTGGTAAAGACATTATAAAAAGGTTTAATAAACAAACTTCAGAGGAACTATATGGGTACAACGATAAGTCAATTTCTTCATTGGGGAGGATAAATACTATTAAGATATAGAGCCTTCCATATTTATTATTTTTATTTACTCACTTACCTATCCTGATCCCTTATCAATTTTTACAGAATAAAGAGCATAAAAATAGCCATACTTGGTCAGTCCAATGGTCCATCTTGCACAGTATCCTGTTTCTACAGTGGCCAATCCTGGTCACAAGTACCTGGCAAAAACCTGTAGTAGCAACATTTCATGCTACCAATTCTCATGTCTGTCTCAATAGCAGACTATGAAGTTTTGCTCCAGGAACTTATCCAAACTTTTTTTTAAACGAGCTTCGTTAGTTGCTGTTACCATATCCTCTGGCAACGCGTTCCAGAGTTTAACTTTTCTCAGAGTGAAAAAATATTTCCTCCTATTGGTTTTAAATGTATTTCCCTGTAACTTTATCAAGTGTCCCATAGACTTTCTAATTTTTGACAGAGTAAAAATCAATTAACTTCCACCTGTTCTACACCACTCAGGATATTGTAAACTTCAATCATATCTCCCCTCAGCTGTCCCTTTTTCAAGTTGAAGAGCCCTAACCTCTTTAGTCTTTCCTCATACAAGAAGAATTCCATCCCCTTTATCATCTTGGTTGCTCTTCTTTGAACCTTTTTTTGAGATACGGTGACCAGAATTGAATGCAATATTCAAAGTGAGGTCACCCCTTGGAGTGATACAGAGGCATTATAACAAGAAAACCCTTAGGAGACTAAAATTGATCCAGAACACTGCCGTCCGCCTCATATTCGGCCTGAACAAATGGGACCACATCACACCTTTCTACCACCAACTGCATTGGCTCCCTTTCGAATCCAGAGTCCTATTCAAATTCGCCTGCTTCTGCTACAAAACTGTTTTTGGCCTATTACCTAGATACCTCAATCACCATTTCACTCTGAACCTCACCAACAAGAAATCCCGCAGAATACAGCTGTTTGTCTTCCCATCCCTAAAATTATGTCATTTCAAAAGATTTCTCGACAAAACCTTTGCTTACCAGGTGGCCAAGCTGAACCCTTGGCTTGCCCAAATGATACTCGAGGCCCCCTCTTACCTTAGTTTCAGAAAACTTCTCAAAACGCACCTTTTCCGTGAACAGGCATTTTAATCCCCCTTGCCCCCTATTTTCTCCCCTTTCCCTCACTACCCCGCCCCTTCGGCCTCCCCTCTCCCCCCCTCCCCCGATTTTATCTCTCTCTCGCTATATCATACCTTACAACCCTTCCTTCTGTATTACCGTTACCTCTACCTAATCTCTTCAAAGAGTTCCCCCCCCCCACTTCATTGCCTGTAACTTTGTCAAAATTTTGTAAATCCGTGTGTTATCATGGACCTTAATTAATGGATGTGAACCGCCTAGAACTTTACGGGTATGGCGGTATACAAGAATAAATTATTATTATTATTCTTATTTGCCATCCCTTTTCTAATAATTCCTACCATCTTGTTTGCTTTTTTGGACTCCACCGCACATTGGGAAGGTTTCAGCAAATTGTCTAGGATGATACCTAGATATTTTTCTTGGGTGCTGAGCAAGGGAAGGGAAGAAACGTAGGATTCAGTAGGAAAAGCTGATGGTCCCTAGAGAAGAGGAACATCTGGGGCTTCTGAATTTTAAGCTCTATTATTGGTACCTGGTTTGAGATCCATAAGATATTGGCAGAACCCTGAGGGGCTCATAATCGAAACTTAAACAAATCTAAAACCCCGCCCAAGTCAGCACTTGGACAACCTAAAAGACAGGTTGTCCAAGTACTAATAATCACTGAATTTCTGAACGTATCCACTGTGCGCCCAGAGCTAAAAGGGGTGTATCTGGAGGAGTGGTTAGGGCAGGATGTGGGCCGACTTAGACTTAGTCATCCTGCAGGGATAACTGAAAGTTTCACGAGACTTCCTGGACGAAATTTATACCTTGTGACTTAGACAACATAAAAGCAGATATAAGTGCCAAAAAGGTATCCAAAGTCAGCAAGATAACCACTGCAGAGACCAAGTAAAGATGCTAACATACTCCCTAAGTGTTCACTGACCCCCACACATGACCACAAATAAGAACATAAGAAATGCCTCTGCTCGGTCAGACCTGAAGTCTATCTTGCCGAGCAGTCGGCTCACGCGGCGGCCCAACAGGTCCAGGACCTGTGCAGTAATCCTCTATTTATACCCTTCTATTCCCTTTTCCAGCAGGAAATTGTCCAATCCTTTCTTAAACCCCAGTACCGTACTTTGCCTTATAACGTCCTCTGGAAGCGCATTCCAGGTGTCCACCACCCGTTGGGTAAAGAAGAACTTCCTGGCATTTGTATTGAATCTGTCCCCTTTCAACTCTTCCGAATGCCCTCTTGTTCTTTTATTTTTTGAAAGTTTGAAGAATCTGTCCCTCTCTACTCTCTCTATGCCCCTCATGATCTTATAGCAGAATAAAAATATACATACCTGTCTCCGAATATCAGCTGCTATAGGAAAACCTAGTAGAGCTGCATACAGGTGTCTTAAGTAGCCTGGGGATTTGGGCTAGTGAACCAGAGAGAGGAGGACCCAGATCCATAAGCCACTCTAACCACTACATTCATGGTGGAACATGTGAGCCAATCCAAACCTCCCAAACCCCTACTGTACTACCACATAGGTGCAGCCATAAGGGCTATTGTAGTTGTAGACAAGTGGGTATAGTGTGTTTTGGAGGTATTATGGGGGGCTCACCATAAACTATAATGGAGTTCTGGTGAGATGTTTATGCGACACCCTTTTTGTGAAGTTCACAGCAGTACCTTGTAAGGTGCCCCACTGCTCTGTTGCCATGTCTGGGAGGCCAGTCAATTACAATATTGGCCCCTTCCACGTCCAAATGGTCTTGTTCTGGGCGTTTGGGACTTGGATGAAATTTTGGTTGAAAATATGGCAGCCTTGACAATAGCCTTGACGTCCAGATAGACAATTTAAAAAAATAAAATAAAATTAGATGTATTTTTTGAAAATAGACAATGGAGGGGTGACATGATCATATTGATGACCACAGTAATCAATTTGACAGCAACATCCTGGAAAAGTTGCAAACGTTTTAATTTCTTTTGTATAAAGCCATTAAATAATGCATTTTAGTAGTCTAAACAAGCGAGCATCAAAGCATGTACTGATATATGGTGTGTTAAAGACTCTAAGAATGGATGTTAAGACTTAATCTAGAAACATAAAAACATGATAGCAGATAAAGGCCAAATGGTCCATCCAGTCTGCCCATCCAAAGCATCCACTATCTCCTCTTCCTAAGAGATCTCATGTGCATGTCCCATGCTTTCTTGACTTCAGACACAGTCTTTGTCTTTACCACCTGCACTGGGAGACTGTTCCATGCATCTACCACCCTTTCTGTCAAAATGTATTTCCTTATATTACTCCTGAGCCTTTTAGCTTCACCCTATGCCCTTTCATTCTGGAGTTTTTCTTCATTTGATGTCTCAACTGTTTATTAGTTTTATAACGTCATACAGAAAATGCATAAAATGTAATACAATAAAATCCATAAAAGCACTTCATTTCTACATAACATTAAGTCCCTATCCTCCCACCCTCTCATTTTTACCCTGGAAAAAGACTCATCTCCTGTACATTAATGCCACAAAGTAGTGCTGCCCGATTCATGAAAAAAAAATTTGATTCAGTCTATTGAATCAATTTTTCAATTTGATTTTCCTGCCCAATTGGGTGGTGTTGTTTTTTTTTTAAAACATCCTGGCTGGTTTATTTTATAGCCTCTTCACACACCCCACCTCCTTTGCCCTCGCCTACTCACACTGGTGCTGTGGTGTAAACAAAATAATTTTAAAAAATTTTCATCTCGGTTAAATCCTAGCTCACGTTCTCGGTCTAACACCAGCTCTGGCAGGATACACATTTCAAATCTGACATATTGTAATCACAAAACAGAAAATATATATATTTTTTCTACCTTTTATTGTCTGGTCATTATTCAAATCATGTTGGTTTCAGGCTCTGGGACAAACATCTTCCGATAACTCGCTTGTCAGGGTCTCCTGCCCACTTGCCGTTTTCTTCTTTCTCCATGCTAAACATCCATCTCTGTCCTCCCCTTCCATTTCCCTCCCCCAGAGGTCTGGTATCTTTTCTTTTTTTCATCTCCATTCCCACAACTGCAGCAATGGACCCCGCCATCCTCAGATCCATCATCTCTCCTTTTCTCAACTACACATTCATCCAGCATCTCTTTCTCTTTCCCCACCACATCAGAGTCCAAAATTTCTCCCTTTCTTTTCCCAAGTACCCTCCTATCCAGTATCTCTGTTCCCCCACCTACACCATCCCTTGTGTCCAACTTCTCTCCCTTTCTGTTCCTTCCCTCCCTAAATCCCATTGTCCACCATCTTTCTCCCTCTCCTCTGTTTTTAGACCAATTATTTCTTTCTCCTTCCCTCCCCCCCTCAATTCAGCATATACATGTCTCTTTGGACCACCCATTCCCTCCCTCTATGCACTTCTACCCCAGGGGGCCTCCTAAAGGCCTGCTTAGAGTTCCTATGAGCGTCGGGAGCAGCGCAGGACATTCAGCGTGGCTCTCTGTGCTAAAAACTTCTAGCGCAGTTTAATAGAAGAGGCCCTTAGTGTTAATTTTGGCAGTTACCACAGGGTATGTTATTTTATGTTAATCAGGTTTTCTATTCCACCTTTGCCTATTCAGTTCAAGCTCAGGTTACATTACAAGTGGTTGGGTCAGCTTCCCAAGAAGTTACAATAGATATTTTAGTTTGACATGGACATTCAATAGAGTTGCTAGTACAGGTTGGTCAGTACAATTATTAATGCAGTTAGATCATAGTTTCAAGTTCAAGTTGGTCATCTTTGGCTCATTGTTATGTCTTAGAAGTTGCAATGGATAGTTTAGCAATGGGCTTTTTAATGATGCTTTTCAGACTTAAATTTAGAAATAATATTAGATACAATCACAACTATAAATTAGCTGTATTATAGCTACAAACTAGCCTTAATGAGGCTGTCACTCTCCTTCCCTCTATGTCTAGTAAGTGAGTTTATGTCTTTGTACTGTCTTCATGTCTTTACCTTAACTTTTATAATTACCATTTCAGTTACTTCAGGGTTTTAGTACAGAAATGCTTTTAAAAGTTTTCTGAACCTGAGATATTGGTCACAGGATTGTAGTGTAAGTAGTAGTTGGTTCCAGCATTTTGCTGATTGACATTGGATGGATAAGGTAATTTGCCTGGTAGACTTTATATTGTTGCATGCTGGGAATTTTAAGTGGAAAAGATTTCTGGTGGAATATCTGTTGGAGGCACCCTGGAGTAGGATGGCCCTCTGTTAGGTAGCTGGGGGTGTTGCCTGTCAGGATCTTACAGGCAATGATGCCTAATTTAAATGTAATCCTTTTAGTTATAGGCAGCCAATGTAGTTTCATTTAGTAGGGCTGTAGGTGTTTCCATTTTCATAGTCCTTATATGAATCTTACTGCTGCATTTTGAACTAGTTGTAGACACAATAGCAATGTTTTAGAGCAAAGGACTAGTGTTACATTACAGTAATCTTGTGCCTGCAAACCTTAACTTAAGTTAATGAAGATGCTCCTAAGTTATTTTGGATTGAATAAGAATTTGTCACAGAGGTTAAGGTTGAGGTTACCATATAGCTCCAGAAAAAGAAGGACATATTGAAACATCCGGGTTTTACTTCCACTGAAAGCAATGGAAGTAAAACCCGGATGTCTCTATCAGTCTTCCTTTTTCTGGAGCCATATGGCGACCGTAATTAAGGTGCATCATTTCAGCCTGCGTAAAAAAACACATGAACTGCTATAAGGGAATGGAAATATCAATGAGAACAGTGATACTCTGAGCACAACTTTCCTTGTTTGAAATGGATGAGAATGAATATATCTACATTTTGAAGTTTACAGTTATGGGTCTTTTATAAGGCATTGAGCTGGCAGCGCTAGCGAGTTACGTGCTTAGTGGTTAAAGATAGGCCTACCATTTATGTGGTTTATTTTAGTTACTAAACATAGCTTTGGAACTGAATATCCATGCCTAGCCAGCTATGTCGTTCAATATAACCGTTAACTGTGGATTCTTAGTCGGAGTGGTAATCCCCCACTGAATATCCGTAGTTAGAATGGTTAAATGGCTTTGAATATCATCCTGCTAGAGTTTTACATTGTTTCTGAACCAAGCCCACAGACTGCATTAGGGGAAATGCATGGTCAGCTTAATCACTAGGCAGGACAAGGTGGTTGCCTAGGGCATCAGTTTCTGAGGGGTGGCACGGCATAGCTGCAATCTAAGTGAAACAATAGATCCTTGAAGTCACACAAATTCAAAGAACCATAAGTGTGTAATTTTGTTTATAGGTAGAAGGGCAATTTTCCAAACAATCTGCACCTGGATAAATGACTTTTGGAAATTGCCTTCATTCAACATACACTCACACACACATACGTATGCACAAAACAAAGTTCAGCATTTAGAAGTATCATGTCCAGTTATGTATTTTTATAGGATTGTTATAGGAGGACTTGTGTTATAGGGAGAGTCTAGGTATGAAGGTTCACCAAGAGTACCCAATACTTCTGTCCTGGTTAGGTCATAAAAATGTAGGTAAATAGGCCTCAGGTAAAGAGATGTGAAGAAAATTCTGAAAATAAGAGGAATTAATAAGTAAATTGAATACTAAACTAAGTGCCATCTGTCCACAGGGGGAAAAAATGCTAGATGGCTATTCAGCTGAACAAATCAAGATTACTATTTACACAGAATATGAGTAATTCTAAATTAGGGGCTTCAGTTAGCAGCTCTGATTTGGGCAACTAAATATTACTGCTTTATGGCAAAGTCCCTTATTATGTTGTTGGATTGCAACAGAGTATTTCCAAAACAAAGGATGCAAACACAAAAAACTATGTGATTTTTGTTCATGTACATTTTGTCCTTCCAGTAGAAAATTAAAAAAGCGAGATAATTTGTGCCTTTTTTGTTGAAATGAATAAAATTTAGCTTCCTCTCAAAATGTGATAGACATTATATAGTAACATAGTAAATGACGGCAGATAAAGACCTGAATAGTCCATCCAGTCTGCCCAAACATACACTATGGGCTCCTTTTACAAAGGTGCGTTAGGGCTTTATCGCGCGGAATAGCGTGCGCTGGCCGCTACCGCCTCCTTTTAAGCAGGCAGTAATTTTTTGGCTAGCGCACCTTAGTAAAAGGAGCCCTATATAATTTAATGATTTAATCTAAATAGTTCTTTTTCTTAGATATTATGATTTGTTTTATGAAATAAATGCTTTCAGCATCCATTTTCCTTAAGAAAATTGAAATTTATGAGGTCAATATTCAGGGTGACTTATCTGGGTTGGAACAGCTCCTACCTGGGTAAATCCCACTCACCAGGTCTATACCACATTTTCAGCAGTATTCTCTGAATAATGCCACTGAATACTGATCCTACCACTTTGGCGTATTCTCCTCTTTCTATAATGTTAGCACCATTTACATGCTAATATTATATAACACTATATTAGCAGCAGCACTGATGTGCCTGAGTGTAAACTTATGTAAATTCTAGTTGAGTGCTAAGCAGTATTTTATAATTGATCCACGCAACTTGCTTGGGCCTAGATAAGAGGATCAGTAAGACCATGTGGATCTGCTTTGGTTCAATTTTTTTGTCTGATTCAGAAAGAGCTATTGATGCACTAAAAAGTTTGCATGCAAATGATTCACGCAGATGTTCGTTGTAATCCAAGACTGCCATCCCATAGATCGCTGTGAGAGCGACTCTCACATATGCGCAGAGCTGGCAGGGGAAGCACGAACAGTTGAGAGGCAAATGCAATACTCAAGGTGAGGTCAGACTGTGGCGTGATACAGAGACTTCGTAATATTCTTGATCTTATTTATTACCATCCCTTTTCTAATAATTCCTAACTTCCCATTTGCTTTTTTGGCTGCTGCCGCACGTTGGATAGAAGATTTCAGCATGCTGTCTACAATACCACCTAGATCTTTTTATTGGGTGCTGACTTTTAAGGTAGACTGTAGCATCAGGTAACTATGATTTGGATTATTCTTCCCAATAGATACTTACATTTTGCCACATTGTTTTATCTGCCCTTTGGAGCAGTGTTCCAGTTTCCAAAGATCTTTCTGCTATTTTTAGAGTCTGCATATGTACTCAATATTACTGTAGTTGAAAAGAAACAGATGTGCATCATACAAGGGGGTGCTGAAAAGTTTTCAGCCCAGCTAAGAGGAGAATGACATGGATATGGTTCAATCAATGATCTGAAACTGTCAAATTGGCACTTAGGCCCTCCTTTACAAAGCCGTGCTAGCGTTTTTAGCGCCGGCTGCAGCGGTAAGTCCTCCAACACTCTTAGGAGTTCTTACCACCACAGCTGGTGCTAAAAATGCTAGCTTGGCTTTGTAAAGAAGGGGGTTAATGAAATAAGGTAGCATTCTTCGGTGGCAAAATAATGCTCAGAATTTAGAAAGTTGATTGGGTAGGCTGAGAATATTTCGGTACCACCTCGTAGATATGGCAATACCAAGAGTCAGTTGTGTTGAAGACAGTTGGAGAAGATCACATAATATCAAGACTTAAAAGCTTATTAATTCTGATGGAAACCTACAAGTTTGGTCCCTGTCATAATTGTTTCTCTTAGAGCAATATAAAAAGATCTGGAAGAACATATGAACATACAGGGTATTGACAAAAACAACATCCCTCAACTACTGGAGGCTGCATTGCTTAGTACTGCCCACATTATGTGCTGATATCTCTGAATATCCTAGGTTTATGGGATGGACCTGATATTCAAAGCGCTAAACCCAGTCAAGAGCATGTAGCAGACTGTATTCTCATCCATCCTCCCTGTCGAGGGTAAAGGCCAGGGCAGAGAAGCTCGCATCCTAGAGAGGAATGCGTGGATACATGGATGGTGTCGGCAAGAGCGTTTTGGCTTCCTTAACCATGGGATGATCTTCCAAGGGCTGCTGAGCAGGGATGGTGTGCATCTATCAAAGAAGGGAAGAAGTGTCTTCACCAGCAGGCTGGCTAATCTACTGAAGAGGACTTTAAACTTGAAGTGATGGGGCAGGATGATCAAAGCTCCCAGGTGAGTATAAGCCCCCAGGTAAGAAAATTCACTGAATACCTCTACACGGATGAGAAAAGGAGGCATTGTCTAGAAAGCAGTATATATTAATGCTCAAAGTATGGGAAACAAGATTCTGGATCTAGAAGCTGTGATGGAAGAAGAGGAGTTGGATATAGTGGCGATCACAGAGAACCATAACTGGGATGTAGTTATACTGCTATAATCTGGTCAGGAAATACAGGGTAGGAAGAAAAGGAGGAGGAGTAGCATTATATGTTAAAAATCATATTAAAGCCACACAATTGCAGGATCTGCAGGACAAGGAAGAGGCACTGTGGATCAATTTGGAAAGAGGGAATGGTGGATATATTTACATTGATATGATATACAGGCCTCCTTCACAGACGGAAGAAGTAGATAACCATAATCATAAATTTTATTTTTATTCCGCAGTACCTCTCAGTTCTATAGAGATTTAATAGACATTCAGAATATATCTACTAAAGGGGAAGTCTTGCTAATAGGTGATTTTAACATGTTGATTGGGGTGTCTCTATTGCGGGGTCTTCTAGAAGTAGGGAGATTATGAATTCTCTACAAGGAGAACTGTTCCAGCAGTTAGTAATGGAACCCACATGGGATGGGGTCATACTGGACTTAGTGCTTACAAAAGGGGAAAGTGTTTCTGATGTTACTGTGGGTGATCATCTGGCATGGTATGGTTTAATATTAAGATGGGTATAGATAGGGCTCATTCAAAAGCAAAGGTTCTAGACTTTTTAAAAAACTAACTTTGTTCAGAAGGGGGTTTACGTCAAGGAATTGTTTTATGGGTGTGAACGTCTGGAAGGAGTGGAAATGTGGTGGGCAAAACTGAAAGCGATTGTAAGGACGACAAATCTTTTTGTGAGGCAAGTAAGTGAAAGTAAGAGGAAAAGAAGGCTGCTTTGGTTCTCAAAAGTAGTAGCTGAGAAGGTAAGGAATACAAGGTTAGCTTTCATAAAATATAAAAGATCACAGAAAGAGGAAGACAGGCAAAAATATCTGGAAAAGTTAAGAGAGGCTGGTCGTGTAGTCAGGAAAGCAAAGATGCAAATGGAAGAAAAAATAGCTGATACGGTAAAATGGGGAGACAAGACATAGATATATTAGTGATAGGAAAAAGTGCAAAAGTGGCATTGTGAGACTCAAATGTGAAGGGGAGGAATATGTAGAAGCTGATAAAGAAAAGGCTGAATTGCTTAACAAATATCTCTGTTCTGTGTTCACGGCTGAAGCGCAGGGAGCAGAACCACAGAAGACAAACGTGAATAGGGATGGAAGAGTAATAGCCCCTGATTGATTTTCAGAGGGTTGTGTTCAAAATACGGCTATAAAAATTATTACGAACTCGAAAAGATTTGATCATGTTACTCCATTATTAAAGAACGCACACTGGTTACCCATTCTGCACCGAATTACATATAAAATTGCCTTATTCATTTTCAAAACTCAAAAGACTAATGCCCCTGCTTTCCTAGACAGACTTTTAATACCATATGATCCTCCCAGAACATTAAAGTCTGCCTCGCAACATAGCCTCAACATCCCTTCACTTAAAATAATTGGCACTCAGCAAGCCACCATTTTTTTTTGTCACTGCTCCTTTAATTTGGAACTCCTTTCCACTTTTTATTAGAGCAGAACAAAGTTTGGACAAATTCAAGAGTAGTTTAAAATGTTTTCTGTTTTAAAATGCCTATGAATGAGTTTTCCAATCCTTCAGTCCTTTATTTTTGAAGCCAATTCCTACTTCTTCTTATCCTATTGTGTTATCCTTTTATGTTTACTTTACTTAAAAATTGTAGTTCTCCCTTTTTTTCCCTCTTGTTTACAATTGCCCTTTCCCAATCAAGTTTGTCTGATTGTACGAAGATTTTGTCTATTATCTGTTGTTTGTTCCCCTATTTTATATTTTAGCTTTTTAATTGTACAACGCTTTGAATGTTATGATAAACGTTTATCAAACCCAGGCTTAAAGAAACCTCAATGAATAGACATTCAAAACAATATAACAGGTTTCTAAACCAACTTAAAAGTTGTTGTTCAGTTGAGAGAAAGGGTCTCAGTGATCCTGCAACGTTCAATTGTTGAATGTTGATTTAAATTTCAATTTACATGCTTTAAATCAGGGGTGCCCACACTTTTTGGGCTTGCGAGCTACTTTTTAAATGACCAAGTCAAAATGATCTACCAACAATAAAATTTAAAAAAAACACAAAGCACACTGTATGCATAGAAAATGTTAATCATCATTCCTATTCCAGGGTTTTTCAAAGAGGTCAAAGCAGATGACTCTAAGCACTATCACCTCAGTAACAACCATACAAAAATAGACAAATATACCCCCTCCCTTTTTACTAAACCACGATAGCAGTTTTTAGCGCAGGGAGCTGCGCTGAATGCCCAGCGCTGCTCTCGACACTCATAGGCTCCCTGCGCTAAAAACCTCTATTGCGGTTTAGTAAAAGGGGACCTTAGTGTAAAATATAGACAGCAGATATAAATTCAGACACATTTTGATCACTAAATTTAAAATAAAATCATTTTCCCTACCTTGTCTGGTGATTTCATGAGTCTCTGGTTGCACTTTCTTCTTCTGACTGTGCATCCAATCTTTCTTCCTTTCTTTCAGCCTCCTGTATGTTTCCTCTCCTCCAGACCTCATTCTCTCCCCCAACTTTTTCTTTCTGTCTCCCTGTTCCCCTTCTTTCTGTCTCCGTGCCCTCCCCCAAGCCACTCGGTTTGCTGCCACCGCAATCGGGGAACAGCCCCCAAGCCACCGCCGTCCCAAGCTTTCCCTGCAGAAGTGTTGCGCTGACCAGCATTCCGCTCCCTGACGTCAATTCTGACGTAGGAGAGGAAGTTCCGGGCCAACAAGGCATTTCTCCTCATTCCATCCAGCCTGAGCCCCATCTCTCCTTGATCCAGCATTTCCCTTCTGTGTCTGTCAGAATTACCATTCCACCTATTTTCCAGCATCACCCTTCTTTGTGTCCATCTCACCTATATCCCTATCTCACCACTTTTTCAGAATCTTCATTTGTCTCTGTCCTTATCTTTACGCCATGTTCACCATTTGCCCTTTCAATGTCTTTATCTCCCCCCCCCCCCACTTTTTCAGCATTACTTCTATGTCTCTATTTCACCTCCTCTTCATGTCCCCTCTGTATCTCTATCCTTATTCAGTAGGTCCTGCTTACCCTTTCTCTTCTTTGTGTCACTATCTCCATTTTCAGCTTTCCCCCCTTTTCCTTTGTTACTGCACCCTGTAGCTAGAATCTTTCCACCCTCCCTCCACTCCGGCCCAGCCCAGTATGAAAGATTTCCTTTTGTTTCCCTCCCCTCTCTCTTTCTCTCTCTCTTCTCCTCCCTCACCCACGAGTCCTGCATCTGGCCCTCTCCCTTCTACCTGCACCTGGCAACACCCCCCTGCTCCACGGCTCTCTTCAGCAACTCGTCAGCAGCGGTGATCAAGACAAGCTGCCGACATCGAGGCCTTCCCTCTACGAGTCCCGCCTTTGTGGAAAAAGGAAGTTGAAACAAGCGGGACTCGCAGAGGGTAGGCCCCGACGTCAGAAGCTTGTGTCGATCGCTGCTGCTGAGTTGCCGAAGAGAGCCGCGGAGCAGGGGATGTGGCCGGAAGCAGGTAGAAGGGAGAGGGAGATAGGAAGGCTGTAGATCTCCGGAGCATGACACCGACCCCGGCCAGGATGATTTCTTTTTCAGGCGTGCATCTTACAAGTCCGGCGTCGCGGCGGGAAATAGCCATGCTGAGCAGTGAGCTCAGCACTACACAGATGAAAGCCTTGCTTGCTGATTGGTCCGGCGGCACGGCGGGGCGGGGCCGCCGGACCAATCAGCAAGCAAGGCTTTCATCTGTGTATGTGCTGAGCTCACTGCTCAGCATGGCTATTTCCCGCCGCGACGCTGGACTTGTAAGGTGCATGCCTGCGTGACACACTACCGGAGCCGCAGCAAAGGTGGAAAAGACTCTGGAGCCGCAGGTTGCCGACCCCCGCCCTAGGGAGAACACTGGAGAGGAAGGCTGATCGGCCCATAGATCAGGACGGCAACACGAGTGCGATCGACTTGAGTTGCCTTCCTGAGCTACTGGTCGATCGCGATCGACGCGTTGGGCACCCCTGCTTTAAATAATGAGTGAGAGTATAGGGTTGATGAAAGAAAATCCTACCTGCATTACCTTCTTGGTGTTCAACAATTGAACGTTGCAGGATCACTGAGACCCTTTCTCTCAACTGAACAACAACTTTTAAGTTGGTTTAGAAACCTGTTATATTGTTGAATCATAAACGTTTAATCAAATTTTTTAATAAATTATGAAACTGCTAGTCGTTAAGCCCGTTACATTAACGGGTGCTAGAATATATGTCTGTTTTTCTTTCTGTCTCTCTCCCCCTCCATTTCCCTGTGCAGTGCTGTCTCTGCTTTCTTCCTCACTCTGCCCTGTCCAGCTGTAACATTACTGCCTCGCTTTTTCTCCCTGCAAGCATCTCTGCTCTCTCTCATCCCCCGTCTCTTTGCTCTTTTTCTCTTTTTGCAGGGGTGTCTGCTCTCCTTTCTCTATATGTTCCTGATTCATGCAAACATCTACGCTCTCCTGTTTTCTCTGTATACTCCTGATCCTGTGTTTCCCTGTAGGTGTATCTTTTATTTTAATTCCTTCTTCAGTCTCAGTTCTTCTTTCTCTGAACATTCCCTTCCTCAGTCTCTCCAACTGTAGCTCTCTTGCCCTCTAAGCCCCTGCTGCAAGTGGCTGTGCATGTTGCTCCTGATCCCCTATCACTGACCCTTGTGACTGCATCATTTTGTTATGCCTACTGGGTTTCCATGGCAACCCTGCTCGCTAATGCCCCGAACTCACGCTTGATTTTCACTTACAGTTATTGTGGTCTCCTTGCTCTGCCTTTTCGTTGTCAACCGGGAGCCTGGATTCTGAGGCGAGAAGCAAGAGGAATCGTCGATTGCTCTCAATTTCTGCCATGTTTTGTGCTTCCTTCAATGACGGCCCTGTTGCTTCTGTGTGCGAGTGCAGGCAGGTGCTGGGAAGCGCTTATGTGAGGGTGACAGGCCCGTGCTCTGGCACTGCCGGCAGAAGCTGCAAACGCTTCCTCACACCTCCCTTCAAATCAGCACTGAAGCATGGGCGCTTAACCCTACAATTGCCACAGCACTGCTGCAGAAGACAGTCCTGGGGATTCGCAGCTTATACCTTGGGGTCCATGAGTGTGGGGCCGTTTTCTTATTTCCTCATGGGAAGCTGTTTTGCGGGCTAGTGGGTGTGAGGAGCGGCTGGGATCGCAAGCAATGCCCGATGTTCTGTCACCGACCATTACAAATGAGGCCTCTGGAGCCATGACTCCCTTAGTTCTGGCCGAAGTTATTTTTAAGTTCAAAGCCGCCGCCGCGGCTTCTCTCACGATCCCCAAACTTAAAAACAACTTCGGCCAGAACTTTACCTTGGGTCTGCGAGTGTGGTGCCATTTTTCCGCCCAAGCTAATAGAACCCTAAGAGCGCATGCGCACTCCTGCCTGCCACAGACATACGGATCACAACACGCAGATAGGAGTGTGCATGCGCGCTTAGCGTTTTATTATAGTAGCTATAGCTAAAATAAAGGTAGACAAAGCGATGGGGCTGGATGGTGTACATCTGAGGGTGCTGAAAGAACTTAGGGAAGTTCTGGTAGTTCCGCTGACTGACCTTTTCAACGAGTCTCTAGAGCCAGGAATAGTACCGGAGGACTGGAGAAGGGCGGATGTGGTCCCTCTCCACAAAAGTGGAAGTAAGGAGGAAGTAGAAAATTACAGGCCAGTAAGTCTGACTTCTGTGGTAAGCAAATTAATAGAAACACTTTTAAAACAGAGAATGGTCAAGTTTCTGGAATCTTGTGGATTACAGGACCGGAAGCAACATGGATTCACAAGAGGTAGGTCTTGTCAGACAAATCTAATCAATTTCTTTGACTGGGTGACCAGAGAATTGGATCGAGGATGTGCGCTAGATGTTGTGTATTTAGATTTTAGCAAAGCCTATGACAGTGCTCCACTCAGACGTCTAATAAATAAACTGAGTGCCCTCAGGATAGGTCCCAAAGTGACGGTCTGGGTCAAGAACTGGTTGAGTGGAAGGTGACAGAGAGTAGTGATCAATGGAGCCTGCTCTGAAGAAAGGGATGTTACCAGTGGTGTGTCTCATGGTTCTGTTCTTGGGCCTGTTCTTTATAACATTTTTTATAAATGATATTGCTGTAGTATTGTCAGGTAAAATTTGCCTCTTGCGGATGATACCAAAATCTACAATAGAGTAGACACCCAGGATGGTGTGAACAACATGAACAAAGACCTGGGGAAGCTTGAAGAATGGTATGAAATTTGGCAGCTAAAATTAAATGAAAGGTCATGCATTTGGGCTGCAAAAACCCGATGGAAGGGTACAATTCAGGGGGTGAAGAACTTACATGCACGACAGAAGAGTGGGACTTGGGTATGATTGTATGTGATGATCTTAATGTGGCCAAACAGGTTGAAAAGGTGACAGCAAAAGCTAGAAGGATGCTAGGATGCATGGCAAGAGGCATGGCCAGTAGGAAAAAGGAGGTATTGATGCCCCTGTATAAGACTTTGGTGAGTGTCAAAAAATGATGGGCCGGGGTGGGGGTGGGGGGTCAAAAATGATGGGCCCCGGGTTTCAAATACCCTAGGTATGCCACTGCTCTTAAGTGCTGATATTGATTTCTTAAGCGGCCAGGGTTAGCACATAAATGGGAGCCCATAAAAGTATGTCCTATCTTTATTGCTCACTGCCGACAGCTGAATATTGACCCCACTAAAATTATTTCTCATGTGAAACTGAAAGAAGCCAAGAGAGAGATACGTCTGGCGAAAGCACAGGCGGAAGAACAAATGGCTAAAAATGTAAAAAAGGGAGACAAAAATTTTTTCAGATATATTAGTGAAAGGAGGAAGATGAAAAATGGAATTGCTAGGCTAAAAGATGCTGGGAACCAATATGTGGAAAGTGATGAGGAGAAAGCAAATGTGCTAAACAAATACTTCTGTTCTGTGTTCACAGAAGAAAATCCTGGAGAAGGACCGAGATTGTCTGGCAAAGTTACACGAGAAAATGGAGTAGATTCTGCGCCGTTCACGGAGGAGGGTGTTTATGAGCAACTTGAAAAACTGAAGGTGGACAAAGCGATGGGACCAGACGGGTTCTATCCCAGGATACTAAGGGAGCTCAGAGAGGTTCTGGCGAGTCCTATTAAAGACTTGTTCAACAAATCTCTGGAGACGGAAGTGATTCCTGGGGATTGGAGGAGAGCGGATGTGGTCCCTATTCATAAAAGTGGTCACAGGGATGAAGCAGGAAAATACAGGCCGGTGAGCCTCACTTCAGTTGTTGGTAAAATAATGGAAGTTTTGCTGAAAGAAAGGATAGTGTACTTCCTTGAATCTAATGGGTTACAGGATCCGAGGCAACATGGCTTTACAAAAGGTAAATCGTGCCAAACGAACCTGATTGAATTTTTTGATTGGGTGACCAGACAGCAGGATCGAGGACATATGCTAGATGTAATTTACTTGGATTTCAGCAAAGCCTTTGATACAGTTCCTCATAGGAGGCTGTTGAACAAACTTGAAGGATTGAAGTTAGGACCCAAAGTGGTGAACTGGGTCAGAAACTGGCTGTCGGACAGACGCCAGAGGGTGGTGGTTAATGGAAGTCGCTTGAAAGAAGGAAAGGTGAGTAATGGAGTCCCTCAGGGATCGGTGCTGGGGCCAATCCTGTTCAATATGTTTGTGAGTGACATTGCTGAAGGGTTAGAAGGAAAAGTGTGCCTTTTTGCAGATGATACCAAGATTTGTAACAGAGTAGACACCGAAGAGGGAGTGGAAAATATGAAAAAGGATCTGCAAAAGTTAGAGGAATGGTCTAATGTCTGGCAACTAAAATTCAATGCAAAGAAATGCAGAGTAATGCATTTGGGGGTTAATATTTAATGTGGGTGAACCAGGTAGGAGAGGCTCTACCCTGCTTAAATCATTCTGACCAGACTGAGAACAGAAAGGGCCGCTGAATATCTACTCTGACCATTGCAGTACTCTCTAAGAACATAAGCAGTGCCTCTGCTGGGTCAGACCCGAGGTCCATCATGCCCAGCAGTTCGCTCACGCGGTGGCCCATCAGGTCCAGAAACCTGTATTTAACCATCTATCTATACCCTTCTATCCCCTTTTCCTTCAGAAAATTGTCCAATCCCTTCTTGAACTCCAATACTGTACCCTGTGCTATCACTCCCTCTGGAAGCACGTTCTAGGTGTCCACCACCCTTTGGGTGAAGAAGAATAGGAAGGAACCGTATATGCTGGGAGGAGAGAAGCTGATATGCACGGACGGGGAGAGGGACCTTGGGGTGATAGTGTCCGAAGATCTAAAGGCGAAAAAACAGTGTGACAAGGCAGTGGCTGCTGCCAGAAGGATGCTGGGCTGTATAAAGAGAGGCGTAGTCAGTAGAAGGAAGAAGGTGTTGATGCCTCTGTACAGGTCATTGGTAAGGCCCCACTTGGAGTATTGTGTTCAGTTTTGGAGACTGTATCTGGCGAAGGACGTAAGAAGACTTGAGGCGGTCCAGAGGAGGACGACGAAAATGATAGGAGGCTCGCGCCAGAAGACGTATGAGGAGAGACTGGAAGCCCTGAATATGTATACCCTAGAGGAAAGGAGAGACAGGGGAGATATGATTCAGACGTTCAAATACTTGAAGGGTATTAACGTAGAACAAAATCTTTTCCAGAGAAAGGAAAATGGTAAAACCAGAGGACATAATTTGAGGTTGAGGGGTGGTAGATTCAGGGGCAATGTTAGGAAATTCTACTTTACGGAGAGGGTAGTGGATGCCTGGAATGCGCTCCCGAGAGAGGTGGTGGAGAATAAAAGTGTGACTGAGTTCAAAGAAGCATGGGATGAACACAGAGGATTTAGAATCAGAAAATAATATTAAATATTGAACTAAGGCCAGTACTGGGCAGACTTGCACGGTCTGTGTCTGTATATGGCTGTTTGGTGGAGGATGGGCTGGGGAGGGCTTCAATGGCTGGGAGGGTGTAGATGGCTGGAGTAAGTCTTAACAGAGATTTCGGCAGTTGGAACCCAAGCACAGTGCAGGGTAAAGCTTTGGATTCTTGCCCAGAAATAGCTAAGAAGAAAAATTTAAAAATTTAAATTGAATCAGGTTGAGCAGACTGGATGGACCATTCAGGTCTTTATCTGCCGTCATCTACTATGTTACTATGAATGGAAAATTTTTGAAGGACACACACAAAAAGCATTTTTTTTTTTAATTATGAGTGTCCTAATAACATAAGAGTTCACATGCCTGTAGTTATTATTATCCTAAGTGATTTCTAAAAGATGTAAAGTATAAGATTCAGAAAAGTCAATAAAAATGATCATATGAGAAGTGCTTGCTTGAGTAAAAAAGTTATTTTTTATCTAATACATTTTGAACAAGAGAAAATGAGGAATTCAGTTTGTTCTCTCAAATTCTGAAAAAGGAAGGAATAGTAATTAAGTTTGTGACTTTTGAGTGGATTTCAATTAAAAATTTAATTTAAAAACATTCCTGGATCATTATATAATATAAAAAGGGTTAATATTTAATGTGGGTGAACCAGGTAGGAGAGGCTCTACCCTGCTTAAATCATTCTGACCAGACTGAGAACAGAAAGGGCCGCTGAATATCTACTCTGACCATTGCAGTACTCTCTAAGAACATAAGAACATAAGCAGTGCCTCTGCTGGGTCAGACCCGAGGTCCATCATGCCCAGCAGTCCGCTCACGCGGTGGCCCATCAGGTCCAGAAACCTGTATTTAACCATCTATCTATACCCTTCTATCCCCTTTTCCTTCAGAAAATTGTCCAATCCCTTCTTGAACTCCAATACTGTACCCTGTGCTATCACTCCCTCTGGAAGCACGTTCTAGGTGTCCACCACCCTTTGGGTGAAGAAGAACTTCCTAGCATTGGTTCTGAATCTGTCCCCTCTTAACTTTTCCGAATGCCCTCTCGTTCTTGTAGTTGTCGAAAGTTTGAAGAATCTGTCCCTCTCCACTTTCTCTATGCCCTTCATGATCTTATAGGTCTCTATCATATCCCCTCTAAGTCTCCGCTTCTCCATCAAAAAAAGCCCCAGTCTCTCTAATCTTTCAGCATATGAAAGGTTTTACATACCTTTTATCAAATGCGTCGCTCTCTTCTGAACCCTCTCGAGTATCGCCATATTCTTCTTGAGGTATGGCGACCAATATTGGACGCAGTACTCCAGATGCAGACGCACCATCGCCCGATACAACGGCAGGATAACTTCTTTTGTTCTAGTAGTAATACCCTTCTTGATTATACCTAGCATTCTATTCACTCTCTCAGCGGCCGCTGCACACTGTGCCGTCAGCTTCATTGTCATATCCACCATTACGTCTCTTTCTTGGGTACCCTCTCTCTCACTCTAGTTAGTGCTGGGATGAATCCAAGACTTAGTATTTGGTCACTGTCATTTAGTGATGGTAATCAGATAGTTATTTTTGTTGTCCTACATTAACTAACCCCCTCTTTTACAAAGGTGCGCTAAACGCTAATGCGTGCATGTTATCCTATGGCCGCATTGGTGTTTAGCGCGCGCTAATCATGTGCTAAAACGCTTAGTGCACCCTTGTAAAAGGGGTCCTAAGTAGCTATCTGGATACCACCACTGAGTATTAGTGTTACCTTCTAAATCCCAATGGTCTTCCTAGACGTGGATATTCAGAAGCTAAATATCTGGTCTAATTCAGCCACCGGTTGCCAGTGTTTAAAAAAATGCTTACTGCCACTGCCTAAGTATTGCATCCTAAATTAGATAAAATACTTTATAGTACAAGCTGAAAAGAAAATAAAGGAACAGATTTATTATAATCAGACATCACAGTGTTAATGTAGTTATAGGGAAATAGTCTTAAAACCAATAGGAGGAATTTTTTTTTCACTCAGAGAATAGTTAAGCTCTGGAATGCATTGTTAGAGGATGTGGTAAGAGCGGATAGCATAGCTGGTTTTAAGAAAGGTTTGGACAAGTTCCTGGAGGAAAAGTCCATAGTCTGTTATTGAGAAAGACATGGGGGAAGCCTCTGCTACTCCTAGTACCTGGGTTTTGGCCAGGTACTAGTGACCTGGATTGGCCACCGTGAGAACGGGCTACTGGGCTTGATGGACCATTGGTCTGACCCAGTAAGTCTATTCTTATGTTCTTATGGATATAAATATGTAGTTGTTTATATTTATTTAGGGCCCTTTTTACAAAGCTGTGGTAGCGATGCTGACACGGTAAATGCACCATTCAACTCCTAAGGGCTTCAGTGTATTTACCACAGCAGAATCACTGCCACAGCTTTGTAAAAGGACCTTTATTTATTAATCACTTTTATTAACAGGAATTCCCTGTGTGTCTCAGTGAGCTCACAATTTAACCATAGTACCTGGAGCAATAGAAGGTTAGGTGACTTGACCAGGGTTTCAAGGAACAGTGCTGGGATCAAACCTACAACTTCAGAGTACTGAGGCAGCAGCTCTAACAACTAGGCCACTCCTCTGCTCTTATATGTTTTTTGCCTGTATCTGATTCTCTTGTTGTTTCTCTCTACCTCCAGGAGATGTCCTCGGGTAGGGACAAGCTTTAATTAATATTTGTAGGGCCGCTTGAATTTTTCAGTAGAGGTGCCTCCATTGGTTTCTAGTGCTTCTTTCTAAGCCAAGTATTGATAGACTAATATAACTAATATCTTATTCCAGTAGATGCCAGGCAAAGTGATATATGACAGGGGGAGTAGCTAAAATTACCTTATTACAATCAGAGGGAGCGAGCAGATTTGGAAGGAAACTCCCCTGAGTATAAAAACTTGTCTTACATGTGTTTTTTTCTGAACATGTAAACTAAGGAGGAGTTCTTAAAGCCTAACCTACAGATTTTATACTGTACTATCCTAGCTGATGTATCAAGGTCAAGGAGTGATCCAGGAATACTTGTATAGAGGCAACAGAAAGCTGCTTAAGGATCTGCTCTGTTGTAAGCCTTCTAAATAGGGCTGCCATATTTGTGAATATAAAAAAAGAGGACACATGACTCCACCCCCAGTCCCGTTCCAGCCCCACCCCTCTCCTAGGCAACTGGCAGCTGCATTCAGTCAGGGCTGTGGCAAGCCATAATGTCGCCCCATGCAACTTGCCCTCCATGGTGCCCCCCATCTTTTCTTGCGCTGCCCCCACCCTCTCCCAATCCAGGGTTCCCTTTTTCTCTCCCATTCTATTTAGCTTGACCCTCTCTCTCTTCCCTCCATCCTTCCAACCAGCATCTCCCCTCTACCCCTTTTCCATCCAAGGTCCCTTTTTTTCTCTCCCATCATACTGTAGCTTGTCTTAAAAAAGGTTATTGTTTTCTTAAATTTTTAACCCACCTGGGGAGGATTTGGCTGGAGGAGGCAGGGCCTGATGTAGCTGCTGTGCCACAGTGCTCTGGACCAGTGGGAATGCAGCAATGGGGGCTGGCAGCTGAAATCAGCTGATCCCCAGTGGCTGTGGCACTTGGCTCTGTGTGCTGGCCTCCAGAGTGAAGTGAGGAAGAGTGTGCCTGTTTTAACACATGCAAAGCCTTCTGTGCATGTTGTGCAATAAAGAAAGCAGGAGCACGCAAAAGGATAAAGGGGGGCTGAAAAGAGCAGAAAGGGACCTCTTCCCATGTTACCTCCTTGGCTTCTGTTCCCTCCTGCTGGTGCTTCCAATATGGGACCACTCTGCTGAGGCAAAGCTGTTGGCCATGTGGGTCCTTTGTCCCTCTGATGTCAATATCTGTTCTGGGGCATAGGACTGGCACAACCAATAGCTTGTGAATATTACCATTGCCGGAAAAAAATCCTGACAAAAGAGGAAAAATGCCTGAACACCCAACAGAGCCCTCAAAAAAGGAAACCCGGAAATCTGGTAACCCTACATCTACATCCCTTTTGATAATTTAAGAAGGCGACAGTTGGATTTGGGGGGGGGGGGGGGACCGGCAGCCGTAGTCATCGCAGGATCTTGCTGCAACTAACTGTGTCTGCCGGCCCAGCCCCCTCCGATGTCACTTACCTCTTCCATCCGAGCAGAAGCAGTCATCGCTGGACCTTTGGGATGCAGAAAGAAAGGAGGTCAGAGTGGTATGGAATCATGCTGAAGGGTGACAAAGGGGGGTCAGGGTGGTAGGGAATCATGCTGAAGGGTGGCAAAGGGGGGTCAGGGTGGTAGGGAATCATGCTGAAGGGTGACAAAGGGGGGGCAGGGTGGTATGGAATCATGCTGAAGGGTGACAAAGGGGGGTCAGGGTAGTATGGAATCATGGTGAAGGGTGACAAAGGGGTCAGGGTGGTATGGATGCATGGTGGAAGGATAGAAAGGAGCAGATGCTGATGGAATTGCAAGGAAAGAGACATAAGGGGGAACGATACTGCATGGAATTGGGTTGTAGGGAGCGAAAGGGGGCAGATGCTGATGGAAGTTGGGGGAAACAGAGAGAAGGGGCAGATGATGGAATTGGGGAGAGAGAAGAGAGCAGAAGAGTGCAGGTGATCGAGGCAGACAGCGTGCCAGACTTTAAGAATAAATGGGATACCCATGTGGGATCCCTACGAGGGTCAAGATAAGGAAATTGGGTCATTAGGGCATAGACAGGGGGTGGGTAAGCAGAGTGGGCAGACTTGATGGGCTGTAGCCCTTTTCTGCCGTCATCTTCTATGTTTCTATGTTTCTATGATGGAAGGAGGGGGGAAAGAGAGAGAAGGGGCAGATGATGGAAGTGGAGAGAAGGAGAGAGAAGAGGGCAGTTGATGGAAGTGGGGGGAAGAGAGAGAAGGGGCAGATGATGGAAGTAGAGAGAAGGAGAGAGAAGAGGGCAGATGATGGAAGTGGGGGGAAAGAGAGAGAAGGGGAAGATGATGGAAGTGGGGAGAGATAAGATGGAAGGAGGGGATAAATAAAAGGAGGGCACATGATGGGGGAAAAGGATTGAGTTATGGAAATACTGGAGGGGCTGAGGGAAAGAGGTGGCGAGCTGTAGTTAGACAGTAAAAAAGAAAATTGATGAGAGGGTAGTAAGAATGTAATCTAGATGGATGCAGAAAATAAATTGAAAAGGAAAATGAAGGAAGAAAGGGATTGCAGAAGAGAGGGAAGGAGAGGAGAGAGATGCCAGACCAATGGGGATGAAAGGAGAGATGAAAGGGGGAGGCATACAGTTTCTGGAAGGGGCATCGAAGGAGAGAAGATGCCATATAGGGGCAGAGAGATGGCAGACAGTGGATGGAAGGAAGAGAGTAACAAGAAGACGAGGAAAGCAGAAACCAGAGAAGACAAAGGTAGAACAAAAATGTTCTATTTATTTATTGCTTTAGGAGACATGTGTCACTGTTTCTGTGGTATTGCATTCAATGCAGAGTCCAGCTTCTTCCTGGTTCAATTTAACCTTTGTTTATGTATTTCTATTTTATCTCTCCTTTTACAAAACTGTAGAGCGTTTTTTAGTGCCAGCTGTGGTGGTAGCAGCTCTGATGCTCAGAATTCTATGAGCGTCAGAGCTGTTACCACCGTGGCTAAAATCCACACTACAGTTTTATAAAAGAGGGAGGGGTTAGTTTGTGATGACATTCCATACTAGGTGAAGGTGTTTTCTTTGTTCTGTGCATTCGAAAGACATGGTTTTCTGTTAGAATTGACTGCAGGATTGATCTGTACTAGTCTGGCTTGTTTAGTTTTACAATGGATGTATTGCTGTTGTACTTCTCACTGCAGTATGTAAGATGCTGCCTTTTCCTAGGTACTTATGTGTGTCGTGTGGCTTGTTACTAAAAATCATGTTTTTCGTACCAAAAAATGATGGGCCCCGGGTGTCACACATGCCAGGTATGCCACTGACTCAGTTGTAACTAAGATTCAAGAAGTGCCTCTTTCTAGTTCCAGACAGAAGGAAAATAAACTTGGAGTTTTGGTTTAAACAACCGGTGTGGTCTAGGTTATTGAGAAGAGTGATTGCTCCAGCCTGCTCCCGGCTTACAGCCTAACCTATAAAAATACCTTGTGGCAAACTCTAACCCAGCAGCCGGGTAAAAAGGAGTCTTTTACACAGGGCTGGCATTAAGGGGGGTGCGAACAGGGCAGCTGCCCTTGGCCATACTGCTACAAGGGGCCCCCGACAGCCTGGGGAGATAAGGTAGGCTTTCCTCCCTTCAACTCACTTTCCATAGCAAAGCAGCAGATGAATCCAGAGACTAGTGGGTATAGCTCACATCGACCAGCAGGTGGAGATAGAGAACTGATTAACAGTTGGCCTTAAAGCCTGGTGTTCTTTCTGTTGATTCAGTTTTGCTCTATCTCCCAGCAGGGTTGGAGCTATCCTTCTAGCTCCTGGTCTCTGCCTGCTGCAGGATAGATTGAAGTGGTGTTCCGGTAGGATTCCTCTGTTGAGACTAGTTCTCTTCAGTAGGTGGGGGTGCCTGGCTGTTTGGTGCCGGCTTTGGGAGGTACACCTGGGCCCTCCCAGGTCCCTGCTCCACCCTCCCCTCCGTTGGATAGAGGGGTTCCTTTCCAGGTGCAGGAGTGGCTGGCTTCTTCAGGCTCCGGATTGGCCACGGCGGCCATGGTACGCGGATCTGATGCTGCTGTCGGTAGGCGAGCAGGTAACGTTCCAGGTAACTCCGGACTTGCTAACTCAGGGTCCAATATTAATGGAAGATCCGGGCCGATTTGGTCTTACGGCCTGGCTATTGAAAGGTCACGGCTGAAACAGAAGGGCTATTCAGAACGGGTGATTTCCACCCTGCTTAAGGCTAAGAGGATTTCAACGTCAGCCTCCTATGCGAGGGTCTGGAGGATCTTTGAGGCATGGTGCGGAGGACACGGAATTGAGCCTTTCCATGCTTCTCTGCCGGCTATTCTGGCGTTCCTGCAGGAGGGCGTAGAGAAAGGGTTAGCATATAACTCTTTAAAGGTTCAGGTATCGGCCATTGCCTGTTACAGGGGCCGAGTGGCTCGCTCGGCTCTCGCATCACAGCCGGACGTGGTACGTTTCCTCAAGGGGGTTCAACATATCCGGCCGCCGGTTAAGCGAATTTGTCCAACTTGGAACCTTAAACTCGTCCTTGGGAAATTGCAGGGGGCGCCTTTTGAGCCCCTGTCAGCGGCCACTTTGAAAGATGTCACACTAAAAACAGTTTTTTTGGTGGCGATGGCGTCAGCAAGGCGAGTATCAGAGCTGCAAGCGCTTTCTTGCAGGGAACCCTTTTTGCGTTTCTCGGAGGCTGGGGTGACGGTGCGTACGGTGCCGTCCTTCCTGCCTAAGGTTATTTCGTCCTTTCATGTGAACCAGAGTCTGTTTCTGCCATCCTTCAGGAAGGAGGATTGGGGGAAGCGTTTTTTGTCGGTACGGCTCCTAGATGTCCGCCGTATGCTTCTCCATTATTTGGAGGTGACGAATGCTTTTCGCCGGTCGGAACATCTCTTTGTCGCGTTCGTGGGTAAAAACAAAGGGATGGCGGCGTCTAAAGCGTCCATTGCGCGTTGGGTCAAGGACGCTATTGCTTCGGCGTATGTGTTGTCAGGGAAGAAGGTACCGGAGCACCTTCATGCTCATTCCACTCGGGCTTTGGCTACATCTTGGGCGGAGTCCGGGGGGATGTCATTAGAGGAGATTTGCCGGGCGGCCACTTGGTCGTCAGGGAATACTTTTTCAAAGCATTATCGTTTAGATGTAGCAGCCCGTTCAGAGGCGAGTTTTGGCGCGGCAGTGCTGGCAGAGGCGGCATTGGCGTCCCACCCAGTTTGAGTTTGCTTTGCTACATCCCACTAGTCTCTGGATTCATCTGCTGCTTTGCTATGGAAGGTAAAATTATGGTCATACCTGTTAATTTTCTTTCCTTTAGAAGCAGCAGATGAATCCAGAGCCCCTCCCCAAGTGCACGGGCTGTGTGTAGGGTGTTTAGGTCATTAGGTTAGCCGGGGCTATGGTTGGTAAGTGTATTATTTCATGACTGAAAAAAAAAAAAAAAAAAAAACAAGAAACGTAAAACGAGAAAATATCAATGGGATTCAGAAGAGAAGGACACATTTTTTACTGGAATGGAGTTTGTGGCTGCTCATTCTCCTTTCGGGATGCTTGGGCAAAGTGCATAACTGAATCAACAGAAAGAACACCAGGCTTTAAGGCCAACTGTTAATCAGTTCTCTATCTCCACCTGCTGGTCGATGTGAGCTATACCCACTAGTCTCTGGATTCATCTGCTGCTTCTAAAGGAAAGAAAATTAACAGGTATGACCATAATTTTACCTTCTTTCCTCTTTCCTGCCCTGCCGTAGCCTGTAAACAAATGTAACATATGCCACAGGGCTCTAACACTGTGTGTGTCACTTCCACTTTCCCTCCTCCTCCTTCTACGGAACAGGAAGTTATGTCATGAGGGGAGGAAAGAGTAGGGAAGCTAATAGCGGCATGCACAGTGTTAGAGCCCCGCAGCATATGTTAAATTTGTATACAGGCTGTGGCAGGAGAGAGGGCAGCAAGTGAGTCTATAAGGGAGTAAATTCAGGGGAGGGGATACTTGGAATGGGCAGACTTGGTGGGCTATAGCCCTTTTCTGCTGCTTTTTTCTATGTTTCTATGTTTCTACCTCACCTCACCAGGCTGTCAGGGGGCCCTTGTAGCTTTAGGGCTCAGGAAGAAGAGAATTGAACAACAGGGTAAGAGGGAGAGGTGGGACCGGAGGCAGCTTGCCAAGTGCTCCTCAAACTTCGGGACTGGCAATAGGACATGTTAGGAGTAGCCCATTCACTTCAGTAGAACTACTGGGGCAGAGATGGGGAGGCAGCTGGAACCTGGAACATAAAGACACTTGGGAGCTGCTGACTCAGGAGAGATTTAATTAATATGCATGAGATGTGAATTGGTTTTTGGATATGCATTGAGCTTTCTCTAAATACCAGCCCACTTGGGTGGGCCCTTCAGGGGTTGCCACATGTCAGGGTCATGATGGGGGAAAGGAAAAAAGAATGGGACTGGACTATTGGGAAAGAGACAAGTGATGCTGAATGTAGGGGGAGGGGGAGAAAGGCAGGGCAATGCTAAAGATGAGACAAAAGTACATGGTAGATGGGAAATAAATAGAGAAGATATTGGATTGTAGGTGTGTAAGAGAGGGAGAGACAGGAGATCCTGGATGGCTCTAGTGGAGAAGGAGGGGGGAGAAGAGATTCTGGATAGAAGGGGGAGATGCTGGTTGGAAGGGGGAGTGAGAGATTGGAAGGAGACGCTGGATGGAATAAGAGAACAGAGAGGATGGAAGGAGAGGACAGAGTTAGTGAAATTCTGAGAAATATGAGAAAGGGGAGGTCCAGGGTGAGGGAAAAAGATGGAGATATTTTAGGTAGATGTAGTAAAAAGAGGGAAATTGAAGACTAGTTGTAATTAAATCTAGACAGAGAGGCCGAAAAATAAATGGAAAAAAGCTGAAAGGAAAAGATTAGTGCTGGAAATGGATGTAATGGAAGAAGTGCAGAAGACAGGAAAAGAGAGAAGAATGACAATGGACGGGAAATTCTGGCAAAAGATAGAGGAAGGCAGAAACTGGAGACTGGAATCAACACAATTAGAAAAATTAAATGACCAGACCACACAGATACAGAAAAAAATTTAATTTATTTAGGGTAAAGTAGTGTCAAAGCTGTGTTATTCTTCTCCAAAGATTAATAGATAATTAAAAATACAACATATCTAGATGAAAATTAAATGGAACATTAAGAAGTCAGACACTGCACACAACACAGAAAGAGAAACAGTGACTTGTGTTCTCTTGTACTGTGGAAAATAGTGCTGCCCGATTCAGAAAAAAAAATTTTGATTCAATTCAGCCTATCGAATCGATTTTTCGATTCTATTTTCCTGCCCAATTGGATGTTTTTTTTCAAACTTCCTGGTGGGTTTATTTTATAGCCTCTTCATCCCTTTTATAGCCTCTTCACCCCCTTTGCCTTCTCCTAACCACACTGGTGCTGTGGTGTAAACAAAACAAACAAAAAAGACTTTTCCTCTCTCTCTTAAATCCTAGCTCACGTTTGCGGTCTAACACCAGCTCTGGCAGGATACACATTTCAAATCTGACATATTGTAATCACAAAACAAAAAATAAAATTATTTTTTCTACCTTTTTGTTGTCTGGTCATTATTCAAATCTTGTTGGTCCCAGGCTCTGGTTGTCTTCTGATAACTTGCTTGCCAGGGTCTCCTTCTTTCTCCATGCTAACCATCCATCTTCTATCTTTGTCCTCCCCTTCTGTTTCCCTTCCATCCCCCAGAGGTCTGGAATTTTTCCTTTTTTTTGTCTCCATCCACAGATCCACCTTTTCTCAACTACCCTTTCATCCAGCATCTCTCCCTCCTTCCCCACCACCCCAGGATCCACCATATCTCCCTTTCTTTTCCCAACAATCCTCCTATCCAGTATTTCTATCCCCCCCCTTCCACACTATCCCTTGTGTCCAACTTCACTCCCTTTCTGTTCCTTCCCTCCTTAAATCCCATTGTCCACCATCTCTCTCCCTCTCCTCTGTTTTTAGACTCATTATTTCTTCCTCCCTAAAATTGGCATATGCACGTCTCTTTGAACCCCCTTCCCTCCCTCCCTTGAAACCCTGCATCTCACCCCTGAAGGCCTGCACCCCACCCCTGAAGGCCTGCCTGTTTCCCCTGAAGGCCTGTACCACCCCTCCAAAGGACTGCGCACCCCCCCCTACCAGAAGGCCTGCGTGTTCCCCCTGGCCTCCCACCCATGATTTACCTACTAGCAGCAACCTGCAGAGAATATCGCTGGGGCTAGCGATCTCTGCAAGCTGATATAGATCTTCAGAGCAGTTTCCTCTGCCGCAATCCTACCTCTGATGTCAGAGGAGGGGCGGTACCATGGCAGAGGAAACAGCTCCGAAGACCTGTAGTAGCTTCCAGAGATCGCTAGCCCCAGCGATCTTCTCTGCAGGCTGCTGTAAGTAGGTAAATGGTGCGTGGGAGGCCAGGGAGGAAGCCAGACACCAGCACTTCCTGACAGATCCTCCCCCCTCGCCCTCTAAAGCAGGTGTGAAAGCGGACGGCCAGCAAGAGCAGCGCTGCCGCTCCTGCTTTAGGATGCAAAAGTGGAGGGTCAGTTACCAAATCGGGTGGCCGATTTTTTTGTTGTTGTTGTTTTAAATCGATTCGAATCGATTCACCCGAAGTGAATCGGTGAACCGATTCGAAACATGAATCGGGCAGCACTAGTGGAAAATATAAAAATAGCAGGTGTAAATTTTAAAAACCGACATATTACAAACAGTACAATATAAATTAAATATAAATAAAAAATGGAAAATAAGGTGATAGCTTTCAACTGTAATAAGTTACTACATTTTTCAGATACACAGTAGAAGTGTCCTTCCTTGCTGTCTTCAAAAATGACCCTGTTGTACAGAATTAGACTAAAGTTGTATTATATATGGTCTTAATGGTGGGAAGATCATTGGAGGAGGAGGGCCTGTTCTTAATTTCTGACCTGGCCCCCACAATATCTAAAACCGCATAGAACTGAAAGGCTTGTTGCGGTATATAAATAAAAACTTATGTAAAACCAGCTCTGCTGTTTGATGTGTATTCGTTATTATAGAACGGAAGTATGCATATACCTATATGAATTGCCTTTAAGATCTGACATGCGTCCCCTTGTTGCACTTTCTTCACATTTTCTGCATTGAATAAATGCTGAAACATTTTATTCATTTATTCAATTTTCTATACTATTCTCCCAGAGGAGCTCAAAATGGTTTGCATGAATTTATTCAGGTACTCATTCAAGCACTTTTCCGTCTGTCTTGGCAGGCTCTCAATCTGTCTAATGTACCTGGGGGGATAGTCTTCAAAATCCAACAAACCAATACACCAATATTTCTGCATTGTTTTTTGATACCATACTCTCCAGCCAGGACTCTAAGATCAACGGAACAGCATTTGCTGACTATCCCTTCTTTAAAAATAATAGGTACCAGAAGAGCTACAATTTTTTCAGTCATAGCACCCCAGCTTTGGAACAATTTACTAATCTATTTGCGTGGAGAAACCTCATTAGAAAAATTTAAAAGCACATTAAAATGCTACCTATACAAAGACACATTTGAGTCATAGATAGGATAATTTTTCTATCATCAATCCCAGGCTCAAATACCTAAATTTAACCAGACCTTATGTATAGGTCACAAGCTCCCCCATTCTCTTTTTAGGCTTAGCCATATTTGTAACACATTTTTTCATTACCCTCCTGATGTTGTTTTTTCCTTAAATGTATCTTTACTTTCCTTAAAAATTGTAGTTCACCCCTCTTCCCTTATGTATCGCTAATTATTTGTGTACATACATTGTATGTTTACTTGTACTAATTGTTTTATTTTGTCTCCCAAAAATTTTTATTGTCATACGCATTGAAATTATTTGATATTACGTGTATAACAAACTTTTAATAAACTTGAAACTTGCCCAGGGTCACAAGGAGCAGTATGGGTCTGAACCCACAACCTCAGGGTGCTGAGGCTGTAGCTTTAACCACTGCACTACACACTCCCCCATTGAAGCATGGTTAATTGTAGGGACTCATGACATGCATATTCTGGTGCTCATAGCAGTGTCCATGATTTGTAGATAGATGTCATTACTGAAGTGGAAGCATGGCTTTACAAAGGGAAAGTCTTGTCAATCCAATCTGATAAGCTTCTTCGACAGGGTAACAAAAAAACTGGATGGGGCGAATCTCTGGACATCATGTATTTAGACTTCAGTAAGGCTTTTGATAGTGTCCCACACCGTAGGTTATTGAACAAAATAAACACGTTAGGACTAGGAGAAACACTGACAGCATGGGTAAAAGACTGGCTTAGCAGCAGGCTACAAAGGGTGATGGTAAATGGTATTCCCTCAAAAATGTCAAAAGTGGCCAGCGGAGTGCCACAGGGCTCGGTCTTGGGCCCAATGCTGTTTAACATCTTTATAAGGGATCTGACTCGGGGACTTCGAGGCAAAATTACATTATTTGCCGATGACGCTAAACTATGCAACGTTGTGGCCAAGGCAATAGAACCTGACAGCGCAACCAGGCCCAACACTATGGAGCAGGACCTACTTTTACTGGAACAATGGTCCAGTACTTGGCAACTAAACTTTAATGCCAAAAAATGTAAAGTAATGCATCTTGGAAGCGGTAATCCATGCAGAACATTCACCTTGAACAGTGAAAACTTAACAAGAACTACTGCAGAAGGGACTTGGGAGTACTCATCCGAGAAGACATGAAAGCTGCAAATCAGATGGAGAAAGCTTCAGCAAAGGCTAGACAAATGCTGGGTTGCCTCAGAAGGAGCTTTATCAGCCGAAAGCCTGAAGTCATACTGCCGTTGTACAGATCCATGGTGATACCGCACCTGGAGTACTGTGTCCAGTTCTGGAGGCCGCATTATCAAAGGGATGTGAAGATGGAATCGATTCAGATAATGGCCTCTAGGATGGTCTCAGGACTTAAGGATCTACCATATGAAGAACGTCTGACTAGACTGCGCTTATATTCTCTCGAAGAGCGCAGTGAAAGAGGGGACATGATAGAAACATTCAAATACATCACGGGCCGCATTGAAGTGGAGGAAGAAATATTTTTTCTTAAGGGTCCCACAGTGACAAGAGGGCATCTGCTAAAACTTAAAGGGGGAAGGTTTCATGGAGACACCAGGAAATACTTCTTCACCGAAAGGGTGATTGATTGATGGAATGATCTACCACGCCAGGTGGTCGAGGCTAGTAGCGTGCTCGACTTCAAGAGACGATGGGACAAACAAGTAGGGTCGCTACAGAGTTATGCTTGTAAGATAGATTCTCATGGGAGGGGGGACTCTTGAGTGGGCAGACTTGTTGAGGGAGGTCGGACTCGATGAGGGAGGGTTCTTGAGTGGGCAGACTTGTTGGGCCGCCGGCCCTTTTCTGCTGTCATACTCTATGTTTCTATATTTTGGGGTTAGGATGAATTTCATTAGTTTTGTAAGTTTCCAGTGTGTTTTGATGGTCCCAATCAGATGTCATTAGATGCCTTTAGAAGTTTCTCACATGCAGTTATGCCAGTTATGCTACAATGAGGAATGTTACTGTAGAGTGATTTTACATTCATTATGACCAGAAAAATGCCGGACAGCAGCTGCTTGATGTTCTTTATTTTATTCAGAAAGTTATGAAGCTGGTTTTCTTGTCTAGAAAAGGTTTAAAAATCCCCTCTAAGGCAGTAATTTTGGAAATGGGCATCTATGTGAAATGTCAAACGAGTGTCTATTTAATATATTTGTGAAGATTCAGCTGGGCTGGCAACAACTCCCTTTGATATGCCCTAATGGGATTGATGTCATGCTATTTCAAACTAACAGCAGTTTTCACGTGGTTATAAACATTGCTTTATGCTATGCCAGGCTCGAGTCAAAAGGGCTTAAATAATAGAGCGGATGATATTATTGATTTAATGATGCACTTTCATGTCTTAGTGGTAGGGGGTGATTTTAAATTGCATTTTGATTATTTGCATTGTGTAAAAGCTCATGCTTTTATTCATAGTCTTTTAGCTTATAATTTAGAACAGATAGTGCAGGGGCCTACTCATGAGGCTAGACACATGCTTCATGATGACTGAGTTCATGCCTTTAGTGAGGGAAGGACTGCTGAAAATATTACAGATTCGGAAGGTTCAATGATTATGTGTGTATTCATCTTGCTTTGAGGATTGATAGGTAGATGGAATAAAAGGAGGGTACTGAAAAGTATTAGAGTGTGCAGAGACAAATTGAACCTCTGCAGTTTTATAAGGCTGTAGCTAATTTGGGGTGAGGAATTGGGATTTATCTGCTGACATTTTTATTGATAACACTTATTTCTTTTATTTATTTCTTTTAAAATTTTCTATACCGTTTAAAACTAAACGGTTTACATGATTTACATACATAATATTATAAAAACATAATAAAACAGATACACAAACAATTCTCAGAAATCATATCTACAAACTAATGCCATGGTTATGTAATGAAAATCATAAATAGTTCATCAACTATGCCAGAGAAGAGAATTATTAGCTAGAAAAAGGCATGTTTTTTGTTCCTATGTACTAAATGTTCTTAATTGCCTATGCCACAAAAGTATAGAAAATGCCTATCATTCCCCTCAAACTTTGCTTTTGTGTCCAGGACATTGATATTTTGAAATTTACCATATTTTTTGCTCCATAACACGCACCTGACCATAAGATGCACCCTAGATTTAGAAGAGGAAAACAAGAAAAAAACATTCTGAACCAAATTCTCCCTGCAAGATTCTACATACAATCCCACACTCCTTGCCAAGCTCTGCACCTTGCCCCACCCCCCTGCCAGGCTCTGTACCCTGGCGGTCTAGTGGTAGGCCGGAACAGGAAGGATTCGTCCCAGCCGACTAACAATTTTTTTCATCCCCAGTACCTTTTTAAATCATCCCCCCGTACCCTCCAGTACTTTTAAATTATCCCCCTTTACCCTCCAATACTTTTAAGTTTAAATCTTTTTTTTATTAAAAATTAAAAATATAAAATAAAAAGAATGCAAGAATATATTAAATCATCCAGCAGAGGTTACAGGAAGTACCCCAACCCCATCTCACTCCCCCACCCCCCTCTCTTATGATCAAACAATTTGTATTGAGCAGAACAGTATACAAAATACACAACAGTGGTAACAAGATCACAAAAGTAATAATCATAATATCATCAAATATTCACAAAGTTAGAACTACAATATCTTCCACCCCCCAAAAGTAACAAGAAAATCCCCCCCCCCCCCATTTCAACAACACATCTATGTGGCATCAATCCTGGAACTAGCCAAGGCCCTGGTTCCTGAGAGACCCCCCAGCCCTCGGGGGAGGAAACAAGAGGCATTGAAACCCCTTTCTGCCCCTAATATAACCCCATTATTGTGCAATAAGAGATAACAAAAAGGCAGAACCAGAACAATTTGACCCCAGTAGATGACTCTGATGTGTAAGAAGATGAGACAATGAGCGACTCTTAACCAGCTCTAGAAAAAATGCTGCGGGTCAGAGCTCATCCCAGAACAGGTTAACATTTTAACCCCAGGAAAACATGACACATCAATAATCTCCAGTTTACATTGCTTAGGAAGTACAATTATAGTGAGAATTCCCTTTCCCAAAAATATGATAAAAAGAAAGATATTCAAGATTAATTTGGTGCTGATTAACATGAGTCTGCCCCTAATATAGCCCCCTTGGGGGGGAAGGAAGAAAGGTCCGTCTTCCATAGTGGCAGCCCAGACCATAGGGCAGGCAGAAAAACTTTTAATCTCTAGTCCACTCTAGTCCTCCCATCCCCCCCCCCCCGTACCTTTTTAAATAGATGGCTGTTCTGTCCTATTTCTGCGGCACACAGGTCTGGAGCAGGGAGGTCAGGTGCGAGCTTTCCGCACTCCTTCCTGGCCCCGCGCTGCTATCTGAATGGCTGCCGTGAGTTCTTGTGAGTCACACGAGAACTCAGGGCAGCCATTCAGATAGTGGCGCGGAGCCAGGCGGCAGTGCGGAAAGATCACGCCTGACCTCCGTGCTCCTGACCTGTGCACTGCTAGCTAGGGAGGGATACACGTTGAACCACTAGGTAGTATGATGACGGTGGGGGGTGGCGCAGGACCACCATGATGACAGCGGCAGGCAGTGACGGATGACGGCGGTGGTGGGTAGGTGTTTCAAAAGGTGCAGGGGGGGTTAAAAATTGTATCTTTGCTCCATAAGATGCACTAAGATTTCCACCCATTTTTGGGTGGAAAAAAAGTGTATTATGGAGCGAAAAATACAGTACCTTTTTTGCAGAACATTCCAGATTGATTCCAAGCTGAGTAAACATAGGGGACCTTTTACTAAGGTGCAGTACATTCTTTCATCCTGGTACCTGAGCTCTCCATATCCACTCCCACAGAAAGAACAGCTGTGTTTAGAAGAGAGCAGCAAGTCAGAGAGTGAGCTAGGCGTTGTAGATCCAGTTTACAAGATCAGTGGTGCAGCTGATGAGAGAAACTCATACTATCCGAACCAAAAAGATCTCAACAACTTGATCATAGATCTTGTTCTCACCAAGTTAAGTGCCGAGCTTTTGATGTCCAGGCTCAAGCAGTGGAACTTGGATGAAAGTATGCAAGTCACAGATTAGAGAAAGAGTCGCCAAGCTTTTTCTACCTTCTTCACCCATCAAGCTGAGCTCTGATTCTGCCACAATGTGACCAGTCTGAGGCAATTAAAATTGCCTGTAACCCAAAAGAGTAGCATCTCTTCATTGCCATCTCATCCAGGAACTTCAAAGCCGTGCTGCTCCATATTGGGAGCAAGTACCCATCTCTTTCATTGGCTCACCTAGTACACATCAAAGAGGATTACAACAGTATCAAGACCTTACTAGGTGCCTTGAAGTATGGTGAGTATGGCTGGGAGGTCATCAGACTTCAAAATGGTGGCATTCCTAATGGGCCTCCAAGGCAGTTGTACCAAGTTCCCCTGCTATCTCTGCCTTTGGGACAGCAGGGAAGCAAAGGCACACTACCAAAGGCAGGATTGGCCACAGCGGACTGAGTTCTCTTTGGGGAGAAACAGCGTCAAATGGGAACTATTAGTGGACTCCCGGAACGTGCTGATACCACCACTGTACATCAAATTAGGCCTAATGAAACAATTTATCAGAACTCTAGATAAGTAGTCGGTAGCCTTCAAGTACCTTCAAGACATCTTCCCTAATCTGTCTGAGGCAAAGGTCAAAGCTGGTGTTTTTGTTGGACCACAGATAAGATTTTAGAGTGCAAGGAACTAACTTCTTCTTTCTGAGAGGAGAGAAGAAGATGAGATTTATCTTTCTGAGAGGAGAAGAGGACTTTTATCTGGGTAAAAATACATTATTTTGCTCTGTGCTTTGATAATTTTGGGGATAAAAGCTAAATTGTAGGTTTCTTTATAAAGACAGTTTAGATCTTAAAAGGGTGAGGAGGGAAGGAGCCAGTGGGTCATCCCTCCTCTCCCCACCGGTAGTTGCAACACGCAGCTCAAGTCGAGGCCCTCCCACCACCTTTGGGCTTCCTTGATTGGCCCTTTAAAGGGCTTCATGACAAGCGGGCCTGTATCGCTGGTGGGACCCACAAAAAGGCACTTTGTGTGGCACTTCATGTGGAGCAAGAGGATACTGAATGATTGCTTAGAGTACCTTATTTTAAAAGTAGAATTTTGTGACTATAGAGTTTACAAGAACAGCTGTTAGCAGGGTGCACTAGAAGTAAACTGTTTTTAAAGTCTGCAATCTTGTAGTAATAGAACATACCACAACAGTTACTGGAAGTGTGCTAATTGAAAACCTTAACCTTAAAAATGCAATGCCCCGTAGAGATATTATATTGTACAGTGGTACCTCGGTTTACGAGTGCACCGGTTTGCGAGTGTTTTGCAAGACGAGCAAAACATTCGCAAAATCGGCGCCTCGGAAACCGATTTGCGAGCACCCCCCCCCCCCCCCCCGTGAACCGGTACCCTCCCCCCCGTGATCCGGCACTCCCCGCCGCCATCGGGCACCCCCCTCCGCTGCCATCAGGCACCTCCCCACCGTGACCTGAGGTCCCCCAACCCACCCAAACCCTCTTCTTACTTTAGAGTAGCCTCCGCACCGGCACCAGCATGTCCTGTGCGTTGGTGCCGGTGCCCGAAGATCTGCCTTCTGTGCTGGGCCTTGAGCAGATCTTCGGGCACCGGCACCAACGCACAGGACATGCTGGTGCCGGTGCAGAGGCTACACTAAAGTAAGAAGAGGGTTCGGGTGGATTGGGGAGACCTCAGGTTGCGGCGGGGGGGGGGTGCCCGATGGCGGCGGCGGGGGGGGGTGCCAGATTTGGGGGCGGGGAGGGTACCGGTTCTCGTTGGGGGGGAGCAGCACTGCTGGCCTCGGGGGGGTGGGAACATATCAAAGCGAGTTTCCATTATTTCCTATGGGGAAACTCACTTTGATAAACGAGCATTTTGGATTACGAGCATGCTCCTGGAACAGATTATGCTCGTAATCCAAGGTACCACTGTATTATTTTCTAGAAGATTCACAACAGTATAGTGACTTTGGTTCTTACCCCCAAAAATGTAGTGCTTGTAAAAATGGTGTGAAAGAATCTTGTTCACTTAAAGCCTGTAATCTTTCAACTGCAAACCACAGAACAATTTTCAAGATTAACTGGATACCGATAACAAGCCTTACACTAGTAAGCATAATCTTAATTAAAGTAAGACTAGCGGATGGAACCTCCCAAAATAGTTGCAATCCGACTTACATTATTCAGACAAGCAATAAAATACCTTTCAATTGGGCACACAAATTAAAAATCAAACACAACTCCAGCTTAAGTCAAGAACCCACACTACACCAGCTACTTATAACAGTGGATATACTAGGGACCCCAGGAGTAATTGTAGGAAACAGAGAGATGAAAGACAGAATAACCCACCAATACAAAAGCAGAAATTGTAAGAACCTAAAACAAATAGTATACTCCAGAATCACTACCTGAAGATGACTATGTACCATAGAGTGTATGTACATTAACACACATTCAGTCTGAAACAAGACCTTATTAATAAAGGACATCATAACAAATATCCAAGAAGGGATAATATGTATAGTAGAGACGTGGACACAAGATGAAGACTCCCCAGTGCTAGCTGATCTTTGCTCACCTGAGTATAAAATAACCCATTCACCCAGAAAAAAACAGAAGAGGTGGGGGCCTTCTCCTAATGTACAAATCATTCCTCACATTACCAAAACAAGACAGCTATAATGACCAAGGATTGGAATACATGATCTCCAATCTGAAAAACCAAGAGGGCGGATAGATATAAAACTGCTGTTAATATACAGACCACCAGGTAATTGGAATGTGGTAGAAGAAAAAGTCCTGATCTCTCACTATGCCACTGACAACCCAAATCTGGTAATCATAGGAGACCTAAATTTTCACCTAGAACGGGGGTGTCAAAGTCCCTCCTCGAGGGCCGCAATCCAGTCGGGTTTTTAGGATTTCCCCAATGAATATGTATGAGATCTATTAGCATACAATGAAAGCAGTGCATGCAAATAGATCTCATGCATATTCATTGGGGAAATCCTGAAAATTCGACTGGATTGCGGCCCTTGAGGAGGGACTTTGACACCCCTAACCTAGAAGTAAAGGATGATCCAAAAGTACAAAACGTCCAAAGCTTAATAGAACAACTGGAACTCATCACTTCACCACAGATTCTTACTCACAAAGGTGGACACTGTATAGATTTCATTTCACACTTAGCAAATAGACCAGATCACATGTTAATAGATAACATAATCTGGGAGCCAGTTATCTGGTCAGATCATTAACTTCTTCCTACAAATACCCAAAACAACGATACAAAAACCAAAAGAAACAAAACACATTGCAAAATGTGGTAAAATACCCACACAGGAATACTAGCTGGAAATGGGCAGGAGACCCTGGCATGCAAGTTATCGGAAGACAACCAGAGCCAGGGACTAAAAAGATTTGAATAATGACCAGACAACAAAGGTAGGAAAAATGATTTTATTTTCAATTTAGTGATCCAAATATGTCCATTTTGAGAATCTATATCTGCTGTCTATATTTTGCACTATGGCCCCCTTTTTAGCGCAGGGAGCCTATGAGCATCAAGAGCAGCGCAGGGCATTCAGTGCAGCTCCCTGCGTTAAAAACCACTATCGCGGTTTAGTAAAAAGGGAGGGGGTATATTTGTCTATTTTTGTATAGTTGTTACTGAGGTGACACTGCATAAAGTCATCTGCCTTGATCTCTTTGAAAAAAAAACCTGGAATATAAATAATAATTAATATTTTCTCTGTGAACAGTGTGCTTTCTGTTTTTTAAAATTTTATTGTTGGTAGATCATTTTGACTTGGTCATTTTAAAAGTTGCTCGCAAGCCTTAAAAGTGTGGCCACCCCTGTAGTAGATTTAAAACAAACTGGAGAAAATATTTCTTCACACATGTAATATAGAAACATGATGGCAGATAAAGGCCAAATGGCCCATCTAGTCAGCCCATCCGCAGTAACCATTATCTCTTTCTCTGAGAGATCCCACGTGCCTATCCCAGACCCTTTTAAATTCAGACACAGTCTCTGTCTCCACCACCTCTTAAAGGAGATTGTTCCATGCATCTACCACAATTTCTGTAAAAAGGATTTCCTTAGATTATTCCGGAGCCTATCACCTCTTAACTTCATCCTATGACCTCTCATTGCAGAGTTTCCTTTCAAATGAAAGAGACTCGGTTCATGCACATTTACATTACATAAGTATTTAAATGTCTCTATCATATCTCCCCTCTCTCGCCTTTCCTCCAAAGTATACAGATTGAGATCTTTAACTCTGTCCCCATACGCCTTATGATGAAGGCCACATACTACTTTAGTAGCCTTCCTCTGGATTGACTCCATCCTTTTTATACATTTTTGAAGGTGCGGCCTCCAGAATTGTACACAATATTCTAATTGAGGTTTCACCAAAGTCTTATATAGGGACATCAATACCTCATTTTTCCTACTGGTCATACCTCTCCCTGTGCAACCTCGTATCCTTCTAGCTTTTGCCATCACCTTTTCAATCTGTTTAACCACCTTAAGATCATCACATACGATCACACCCAAGTCCCTCTCTTCTGTCGTGCACATAAGTTCTTCACCCCCTAAACTGTACCATTCCCTCTGGTTTTTGCAGTCCAAATGCATGACTTTGCATTAAATTTTATCTGCCAAATTTCAGACCATTCTTCAAGATTTGCCAGGACTTTCTTCAACCTGCGAGTCTATTCTATAGCAGATTTTGGTATCATCCGCAACGAGGCAAATCTTAACAGATAACACTTCAGCAATATTGTTTATAAAAATGTTAAAAAGAACATGCCCAAGAACAGAACCTTGAGGCACACCACTGGTAACTTCCCTGTCCTCAAAGCGATCCCCATTGATCACTACCCTCTGTTGCTTTCCATTCAACCAGTTCTTGACCAAACCCATAACTTTAGGACCCATCCCAAGTTCATTTATTACACGTCTGTGTGGAACACTGTCAAAGGCTTTGCTATCTAGTGCACATCCTCTATCCAATTCTCTTTTCACCCAGTCCAAAAAATTGATCAGATTTGTCTGACAAGACCTACATCTTGTGAATCCATATTGCCTCCAGTCCTGTAATACACAGATTCCAGAAACTTGACCATTCTCTGTTTTAAAAGTGTTTCCATTAATTTGTTTACCAAAAAAGTCAGATTTACTAGACTGAAATTCCATACTGCTTCCTTACTTCCACTTTTGTGTAGAGCAATGGTTCCCAAACCTGTCCTTGGGGATCCCCAGCCAGTCAGGTTTTCAAGATATCCCTAATGAATATGCATGAGAGAGATTTGCATATAATGGAAGTGACAGGTATGCAAATCTCTCTCATGCATATTCATTAGGGATATCCTGAAAACCTGACCGGCTGGGGGTCCCCCAGGACAGGTTTGGGAACTACTGGTGTAGAGGGACCACATCTGCCCTTCTCCAGTCCTCCAATACTACTCCCGACTCTAGAGAAGCATTGAAATGGTCAGTCAGTGAAGCCAACTGAACTTCCCTAAGTTCCTTCTGTACCCTCAGATATATACCATCAGGCCCCATTGCTTTGTCTACCTTTAATTTAGGTAGCTCCTCTCAAACACAACCCTCCGAAAATCAATCTCCACTACTCCATCCCTATTTGCGTTTGTCTTCTGCGGTCCCGCTCCCTGCGCTTCAGCCGTGAACACAGAACAGAAATATTTGTTAAGCAATTCAGCCTTTTCTTTATCAGCTTCTACACATTTCTCCCCTTCACTTTTGAGTCTCACAATGCTACTTTTGCACTTCTTCCTATCACTGATATATCTAAAATATGCCTTGTTTCCCATTAAATGTCAGCTATTTTTTCTTCCATTTTGTGCCTTTGCTTTCCTGACTCCTCGACCAGCCTCTCTTAACTTTTCCAGATATTTTTGCCTGTCTTCCTCTTTCTGCGATCTTTCGTAGTTTATGAAAGCTAACCTCTTATTCCTCAGCTTCTCATCTACTACTTTTGAGAACCAAAGCGGTCTTCTTTTCCTCTTACTTTTACTTACTTGCCTCATAAAAAGATTTGTCACCCTTACAATCGCTCCTTTCAGTTTTGACCTCTGCATTTCCACTCCTTTCAGACGTTCCCATCCAGACAATAATTCCTTGACCTAAACCCACATCCGAACAAGGTTAGTTTTTTAAAAATCTAGAACCTTTGCTTTTCAATGAGCCCTCTCTATACTCATCTTAATATTAAACTGTACCATGCAGTGATCCCTGGATGCCAGATGATCACCCACTGTAACATTAGAAACACTTTCCCTATTTGTAAGCACTAAGTCCAGTATTACCCCATTCCGTGTGGGTTACATTACCAACTGCTGGAACAATTCTCCTTGTAGAGAATACAGGCTTTCCCTACTTCTAGAAGACCCCACAATAGGTATAACCCAATCAACATCCAGCTTGTTAAAATCACCCTTTTAAAATATATTCAGAATGTATACTATTAAATCTGTCCACTTCTTCCATCTGTGAAGGACGCCTGTACATCAGTGTAAATATATTTGCCATTCCCTTTCCAAATTGATCCAAAGTGCCTTTTCCTTGGCCTGCAGATCCTGCAATTGTGTGGCTTCAATATGATTTTTAACATATAACGCTATACCCTCTTCTTTTCTTCCTACCCTGTCTTTCCTATTTTATTTTTTTACTTATTTATTGATTTGTTACAATTATATAACAAAAATACAAGTATATCAACTTCAAACATAGCATACAAATGCTCATCAAATAAGGTCCAAGGCAATAATTTATCAATGATCAAGTCCACGTTAAATGGCCAAGAGTTCTAGTGCTTAAAAAAGTAAAAAAGGTTTAACATCTTGGCAGGCAACGAGATGTGGCACATTCTTTAAATCATCAATTATCCTCTCCAGCGAACTACATCCCAGGCATGGTTCTCTGTGAACCATGTCTCCACGATCACCACTATATCCAACTCATCTTCCTTCACAGCTTCTAGATCCAGAATCTTATTTCCCATACTTCGAGCATTGGTATGGGAGAGTATGGCACCTCAGCACTCTGAAGCTGTGGGTTCAAACCCATGCTTCTCCTTGTGACCCTTGATAAGTCACTTAATCTCCCCATTACCCTAGGTACATTAGATAGATTGTGATCCCACCAGGACAGGCAGGGAAAATGTTTGAATAAATTAATGTAAACCATTCTGAGCTCCTTGGGAGAACAGTATAAAATATTGAATAAATAAATACTGCTTTCCAGACACTGCCCCCTTTTTCCATCCGTGTAGTTATTCAATGATTTACTTACTTGAAGGCTTATACTTACCCGGTGGCTTTGATCACCCTGCCCCATCACTTCTAGTGTAAAGCCCCGTTCAGTAGATTAGCAAGTCTGCTGCCAAAAACACTTCTTTCCTTCTTTGATTGACATATACCAGCCCTGCTCAGCAGCCCTGGGAAAATCATCCCATGGTGCAGGAAACCAAAATGCTCTCAAAGACACCATCCATGTAGCCATGCATTCATCTCCAGGATGCGAGCTTCTCTGCCCTGGCCTTTTCCCTCGATAGGGAGGATGGATGAGAATACCACATGCACATCTATATGAAACTGTGAAGGATAGCTATTAGTATTACAGAAAAGTACCATATTTTTCACTCCATAAGACGTACTTTTTTCCACTCAAAAGTGGGTGGAAATCTCGGTGCATTTTATGAAGCGAAGGTACAAATTTTGTTACCCCGTACCATTGTAAAACCCACCCACCCACTGCTGCCACCACATTATTTTTAACCCTGCCCGCCCATCCTCATTGTCCCCCCTCGTCGTAGCCCCCCCCCCTTTGTAACCTGGTGATCCAACGTATATCCTTCCCTTGTTTTATTTCCCAGACAGCGGTGCACAGGTCAGGAGCAAGCTTTACACTCTCCTGCTTGGACCCGTGCTGCTTTCCGAATGGCTGCTGTAGGTTCTTGCAGGACTCGCAAGAACTTATGGCAGCCATTTGGAAAGAAACGCAGGGGCTGAGTGAGAGAGCATAAAGCTTGTTCCTGACATCCGTGCTGTTGATCTGTGCACCGCTGACTGGGAAATAAGGAGGATCCCAGCAGAGCGAAGGCTGTGAGCACCATCTGCAAGGTAGGTGCTGCGGCAGGGAGGGAGGGAAGCCAGCTGGAGCTGCTGGACCCACGAGCAAGGGGGGTGGGCTGGAGCCGACGGACCCACGAGCAGGAATGAGTGGGCAGGATTTATAAAGGTACGAGAGGGGCGGGCTGGCTTGGGGCTGCCTACCATTAGAGGTGCCCACCACTAGATGTGTCCTGTACCCTGTCCTGACCTACAACTAGACCACCAGAGGGGGGACAGGGCACACCATATGGTTCAGAATTTTTTTTTTCTTGGTTTTTCCTCCTCTAGAAGTGGGTGCATCTTATGGTCAGGTGCATCTTATGAAACAAAAAATACAGTGTTTATTATATCAGCTCTGAAGGCAAAGGATCAGAATACTCTGAGTTACATAGCTTTATCTTGCATCTTATATACTGATACATTAATGTTATTATTATAGCACAGGATAATACATGGTTCATTAGAACATGTATGTATTACTGATTAGTAATATAACACTTGGTTATTTCTCTCATGAACATGGTGCTCCTTAAGGCTAGAAACCTTTGGCAGTAAATACCTAGATGTGATGTGCTACACATGTGTAGTGCAAGAGACTCAGGCAGAATATAATAAAAAGAGGACAAGAGGTCACCTCTCAGGTCTATATGGAAAAGATATTCTGCCCAAAAGCAGTTTCTAGCTGTATGATAAGATTATACTGTATGTTAAGCAAATTTGCATAGGCACATCTCTTAGTTTTACATAACCATGCATTCTGAACATGTGCTTCCCTGTATGCGCCTGCAGTATACTTTCATCATTAGAAATGCTCTCCGTTCTCCAAAAAAATTTAATTTTTCCTTCCTACCCCATACTGTTTAAGAGCTAGCCTTGGCTATCACAGAGCAGGATCACTAGGAGCTGCAATATAGCTTGCTCTCAGGTGGGGCTGCAGAAAGCTTTCCTTTGTGCTTATAACTAAAGGCAGCAGCTGTCAAAGCCAGGAGGAAGTAACCTGAGCCATACCTCCCATAGCTCATTGTTTGTGTGAATGAAGTGAACTAATCACCTGTGGAACCAGTACTGTAGCAGCTCAGAAATATTTCCAACTGACTCGTACTGCTGTAGCAGAAGTGAGAGTGGAGGAGGGAAAAGAGCATGGGAAGTGGGAAGAGAAGTAAGAGAGCAAGAGAGAATTATTAGCTGGGAGGTAGAAAGCAAGAGAGAGATGCCTGCCTGTTTTCCTGCCATAGGGGTCCTTTTACAAAGCTGCAGTAAAAAGTGGTCTTAGCATACCTTTTCATGGATGGGCCATTTTGTCTTTATCTGCCATCATATTTCTACCATCCGGAAAATAGCAGATTTTCCATTTTCCAAATTAATGGCTATGCAAGAGGCTGCCCCTTATGCCTGGAATAAACTACATGAGTCCGTCTACCACACCTCTTTCCTTGTTCAGAAGTAGGCCGAAAGCCCATCTTTATGAGAAAGCCTGTGAGGGAATTTGTGGGACCGTTGGATGATCAAGGAGTGAAAGGGGCACTCAGGGAGGATAAGGCTATAGTGGAAAGACTGAATGAATTATTTGCTTTGGTCTTAACGGAAGAAGATGGAAGAGATCTCTACCTGAACCGGAAATGGTTTTCAAGGGTGATGATGCGGAGAAACTGAAAGAAATCTCGGTGAATCTGGAAGATGTACTAAGCCAAATCGACAAGTTAAAAAGTGATAAATCGCCAGGACCAGATGGTATACATCCCAGGGTATTAAAAGAACTCAAAAATGAAATTGCTGACCTGCTGTTAGTGATCTGTAACCTGTTGTTAAAATCGTCTGTACTACCTGAAGATTGGAGGGTGGCCAATGTTATTTTTAAAAAGGGTTCCAGAGGAGATCCAGGAAATTATAGACCGGTAAGCCTCACTTCAGTGCCGGGCAAAATGGCAGAAACGATTATAAAAAATAAAGCTGTGAAACACGTAGACAAACATGTTTTAATGAGATGGAGTCAGTATGGGTTTAGCCGAGGGAGATCTTGTCTCACAAATTTGCTTGACTTTTTTGAAAGTGTGAATAAACAGGTGGATAAAGGTGAGCTGGTTGATGTAGTATATCTAGATTTTCTTAAAGAGGCTCCTGCGAAAATTAAAGTGTCATGGGATAGGTGGCAAAGGGATTTATGAACCTGCCCGATTAGACCCGATCCAGGCAGGCCCAACAAATTCTTCAAACTAAAATATGCAGATGGGGGCAATCGGAGGAATGCCCCCATCTGCCAGCACGGATCGCTGTTGTGCGATCCCTATGCATGTACAGATCATCTGTAGATAGTCTGCGCATGCCCATCTGAGTCTCGACCATTTTTTTTTTTTAACTTTTTTTTTTAGTCCTGCGAGCCTGTGGTTTTAACCCGCTTTAAAACTGAGTTAAAACCATGGGATCGCAGGGCGGGAAAGGGCAGGAGAGATTCGGGGAAGGGCAGGAGAAAACTAGCATTCAGGGCAGGCAGATCGGAGCAGTCAGATCAGGGCTGCAGGAGGCGTTCAGGGCTGCAGGAGATCGGGGCTGACAGGGCAGAGAGCAGGGCTTCAATAGAGCAGGAGAATCAGAAAAACTTTTTCGACTGGTCCCCAGCAGTCACTTCTTGAGTTGATCGGCCAGCCCAGTCAGATCGTGAATTTTATGTTATGAATCGCGTCCCTACCTACTTTGCATGTTTTCTTCTCATTTGCATGCACGGATTCAAATCGGATCACAGCAGAGGTTAGTGAATGAGACCCGAGGGAAATCTGGTCGCAAAGGGGTCGCAAACCGATCGGTACACGATTAGTTTGCTTTGTGAATCTAGCCCAAAGTTCAGTTGTGGATTAGGAATTGGTTATCGGATAGAAAAGAGGGTAGGGTTAAATGGTCATTTTTCTCAACGGAGGAGAGTAAACAGTGGAGTGCCACAGGGGTCTGTACTGGGACCTGTGCTATTTAACTTATTTATAAATGATTTGGAAATTGAAACAACGAGTGAGGTGATTAAATTTGCAGATGACACTAAACTGTTCAAAGTTGTTAAAACATATGCGGATTGTGCAAAGTTGCAGGCGGACCTTAGGAAATTTGGACTGGGTGTCCAAATGGCAGATGAAATTTAATGTGGACAAATGCAAAGTGATGCACATTGGAAAGAATAACCTGAATCACAGTTACCGGATGCTAGGGTCCACCTTGGGGATTAGTGCCCAAGAAAAGGATCTGAGTGTCATCGTAGACAATACAATGAAATCTTCCATCCAATGTGCGGCGGCAGCCCAAAAAGCAAATAGAATGCTAGGAATTATTAAAAAGGGATGGTTAACAAGACTAAGAATGGTAGAATGCCCCTGTATCGCTCCATGGTGTGACCTCATCTGGAGTATTGCGTTCAATTCTGGTCTCCTTATCTCAAGAAAGATAAAGTGGCACTAGAAAAGGTTCAAAGAAGAGCGACCAAAAATGGTAAGGGGGATGGAACTCTTGTCATATGAGGAAAGATTAAAACAGTTAGGGCTCTTCAGCTTGGAAAAGAGACGGCTGAGGGAAGATATGATTGAAGTCTACAAAATCCTGAGTGGAATAGAACGGGTACAAGTGGATCAATTTTTCACTTTGTCAAAAATTACAAAGACTAGGGGACACTCGATACCCCAGCACAGGGCACAAAATATAAAGGACCTTAAGCCCCCTATTGGGCTCCTTTCCAGCTTGAGGTATTAATGGTCAAAATTACCCACAAAACCCTGCCCCCCCCCTAAACCTCTCCCCTACCAACGGCTGCATTGAGGGCAAATAGCATACCTTCCACCGTACCCTTGGACTCCAACTCATCGAAGGGGACCAGTAATGTTGGGGACAGGTGTGATCCTTATTGCTCCTGCTCTGGTGGCTGCTACTGTGAAAATTGTATTGTCTCACCCCTAGCAGTAATCCCATAATACTACCACTAGGGCAATAGTAGCCATCAGACTAGTGGGGTCACTCCTTCCTGCAAGGTTGCTCAGACCCCTAGGGTCAGTTATTAATTGGAGGGGTGGATGGGATAGGGGTGGGGGGTAATGGGTCTAAAATCAGGAGAAAGATGGTGGACAATAGTATGTAGGGAGGGTAGGAACAGAAAGGGAGAGAAGTTGGACACAAGGAATGGTTTGGAAGGGTGGATAGAGATACTGGATAGGAGGGTAGTTGGGAAGAGAAAGGGAGAGCTGGTGGACCCTGGGGTGATGGGAAGGAGGGAGAGATGTTGGATGAAAGGGTAGTTGAGAAAAGGAAAGATGGTGGATCTGGGGATGGTGGGGTCCATCGCTGCAGCTGCAGGGATAGAGACAAAAAGAGGAAAGATGCCAGACCTCCAGGGGAGTGAAGGGAAACGGAAGGGGAGGACAGAGATGGAAGATGATGGTTAGCTCCGAGAATGAAGGAAACCCTGGCAAACGAGTTATCAGAAGACAACCAAAGCCTGGGACCAATATGATTTGAAAAATGACCAGACAACAAAAGGTAGAAAAACTAATTTTATTTTCTGTTTTGAGATTACAATATGTCAGATTTGAAACGTGTATCCTGCCAGAGCTGGTGTTAGACCGTAAACGTGAGCTAGGATTTAACAGAGAGAGGAACAGTCTTTTTTTGTTTGTTTGTTTATTTTGTTTACACCACAGCGCCAGTGTGGTTAGATGAAGGCAAAGGGGGTGAAGAAGCTATAAAATATGGGGAGTGTGTGGAACAGTGGTTAAAGCTACAGCCTCAGCACCCTGGGGTTGTGGGTTCAAACCCACGCTGCTCCTTGTGACCCTGGGCAAGTCACTTAATCCCCCCATTGCCCCAGGTACATTAGGTAGATTGTGAGCCCGCCGGGACAGACAGGGAAAAATGCTTGAGTACCTGAATAAATTCATGTAAACCGTTCTGAACTCCCCTGGGAGAACGGTATAGAAAAATTGAATAAAAATAAATAAATAAATAAATAAACCCACCAGGATGTTAAAAAAAAAAAACAAAACACTCAATTGGGCATGAAAATTTGAATCGAATTGAAAATTTTTTTCCTAAAACGGACAGCACTACTATACAGTAGAGCCGGTGTCATGTAACCTCTCGGGCTCAGGCAGATACTCTGTATACTTTAGCGTGCCAAAGAATGGCTCCGATGATTGGAGGCCTATTCTGGATCTTCAGCACATGAATGCAGCTCTCAAACTTCCCTGCTTCCGAATGGAGATCGTGCAGTCGGTCATTGGAGCAGTGGCTCTGGGGGACTTTCTGATCTGTCTGGATCTTACGGAGGTGTGCTTTCACAGTCCAATATTTCTGGCCCACTGCAGGTTTCTGTGGTTTCATGTTCTGGAGCAACATTACCAGTTCTTGGCCCTGCCTTTTGCACTGGCGACAGCATCTTGGACCTTCACCAAAGCAGATTAGTGCAAAAATTCAATTTAAAAAATCATTTGTACATATCTTAAAGTACACTAATACTTACTGTTACTGAAATGAGCTGTTAGGTTAATAGTTTGTTATCGAGACCTTCAGAATAATGAAAGGAATCGACAATATAGAGCAGGAAAAAAAATTATTTACAATGTCCAATTTGACACGAACAAGAGGACACGGAATGAAGCTAAAGGGGGACAAGTCCAGGACAAATATCAGGAAGTTCTGCTTCACACAAAGAGTGGTTGACACCTGGAATGCTCTCCCAGAGGAGGTTATAGCGGAAGCGACCGTCCTAGGATTTAAAAGCAAACAAATGCACGTCTCCTTACGAGAGGCATAGAGGGATATGAGTGACCAAAAATTACACCAGGTGTACACCTGGCTGGGCCTCCGCGAGTGCGGATCACCGGACTTGATAGACTGAAGGTAGACTGAAGGTCTGATCCAGAGATGGTGCTTCTTATGTTCTTATAATAATAATAATAATAATAACTTTATTCTTCTATACCGCCATAATCGTGAGACTTCTAGGTGGTTTACATTGAAGAGAGCTGAACAGTCAGTGAGTTACAATATGCAGATAGTCAGTGAATTACAGTATGCAGAATCTTAAAATGCAGCGAATTACAATATACAGATTGTTAAAAAAATTCAGACTTATACGCAGGGGTGGACATGTTAGAAATAATAGAATTTGATTTAGTGTTTGGTGTAGTTACTGTTTAGGTGATAAATCTGTCAATAAGGCAGTTTTTATGGCTTTTCTAAAAGCATCATAGGTCAGTCTAGCTCCATTAATGTAACTGTCTAGCCAGTGTTGTTGTGTGTTTGCTTGGTACATAAAAGTTCTATCCAGAAAGTTTTGTATTTACAGCCGGTAATGCTTGGATATGCAAATAGATTGCAGTTTCTGGTTTGTCTTATAGGACTGTACAGTACAAAGTGAAGTAGCAGGTAGGTAGGAGCTAGTCCCCAAACCAGCTTGAAACATATGCAGGAGAACTTGAATATTATTCATGCCTCCATTGGCAGCCAGTGCAGCAGTCTGTAGTAGGGGCTAACATGGTCACCTTTTTTCAATCCAAATATCAAGCGGACCACCGTGTTCTGAACAATTCTAAGTTTCCTCACTTACCCATATAAACGATATTACAATAGTCGAGTGTAGAAAGCACTAGCGATTGCACTAGTAATCTAAATGATAATGGGTCAAAGTATTTTTTGATGGTCTTTAACTTCCATAATGCCAGGAAACACTTTTTTACCACTATGTTCGTGTGTTCGACCATTGTCAAATGTGTGTCTAATGTGACTCCGAATATTTTTATTGTTTTAGTAATTGGGTAGTCGTGGTCTTTTATATGTAACGTTGTTTTGGTAATTTTGTCCATTGAGCTTGGAAGGAAGACTTTTGGTTTTTCTGTGTTTAGTTTCAGTTTGAAGTTGATTGTCCAATGTTCTATTTTGGTCATAATATGAGAAATGTATTCTGAGGTTTCGTTTGTTATGCTGTTCACTGAGATTAAAATGGAAATGTCATCTGCATATATGTAGTAGTTTAAGTTTAGCTTTTGCAGTAAGTGTCCTAAGGATGATATGTAGATGTTGAATAGAGTAGGTGATAGTGGTGAACCCTGTGGTACTCCCGAGGGGTTTTTCCAGGAGTTTGAGTATGTCCCACCACTAACCACATGGTATGATCTCTTTGTTAGGAAACCCTGTATTCAGTTCCTTACTCTTCCCGTAAGTCCTATTTTATCTAGGCAGTGTAGCATTATTTCGTGATCAACAAGATCAAAAGGATTGCTGAAGTCTAGTTGTAAAATCAGAGCACTTGTTCCTTTGCTGATTAAGCCGTATAGGTGATTAAGGATTGAGGCTAGAACTGTCTCAGTGCTAAAACCTTTTCTGAATCCTGATTGGTGTTCACTGAGTATGTTAAATTTGTCTAGATAGTTCACTAGCTCTAAGTTGACCAAGCCTTCGAGCAGCTTGGTGAATAAGGGGATGCTTGCTATGGGTCTGTAGTTGGTTTTCAGGGCTAGTGAGTTTTTTTGATCTTTAGGGATGGGTGTGATCAGTATGTGGCCCATTTCCTCGCGAAATGTTCCTTCAGTGAGAGTGGTTGTTACCCAGTTAAATAGATCCTTTTTAAAATCTAGTGTAGCTGCTTTCAAGGTCTTGGAAGGACATACATCCAGTAGGCAGTTTGATTTGGTATATTTATTGAATAGGGTTAGAAATTGGTGCCAGTTTGGAGGTTCACCATGTCTACTCTGGGTTCTTTTTTTGTGGGGTCCAAATTGGAATTCGAAGTTGGGTGAGGGTGAAGGTATGGTTGCTCTTACATCTAAGATTTTATTGTTGAAAAAAGCGGCAAGGGTTTCTTCCGAGGGCATACATTCATTACCCTGTAGCAGGTTTTGGGTAGTGTCTGTTAATCTGTTTACCAACTTGAACAGTTCTTTGCTATTTGTTTTGGGTGTCCCTATTTTTTGTGCGTAGTGTTTTGTTCGTTTTTCTCTAATTAGATTTTTGTAGCTTTTCATTTTTTGTTTCCAATGTATTTTGTCTTCCTCTTTGTTTTTTGCCAGGTTGTTTCTAGTTTTCGCAGTTCCTGTTTTAGAGTTAGTAATTCAGAGTCGAACCATTCATTTAGTTCCCTTTCTTTCTTTTTGTATGTTTGGAATGGTGCTATTTGATCTAATACTTCTTTGCTAAACTTTGCCCATCAAGTTGGGAAGTTCTGTATTTCCTCAGTTTTGGGTTGTAGTTTGTAGTGGACCCAGAATTCTATTGGATTTATAGTTCCTCTTCTGGTGATTGTGGTTGGGTTTTTTCTTTTATATTTTGGTTGGAGTGATTTTTTTTTTTTTTTGCCAATATAGATCAAAATTATATATGTAGTGATCTGACCAGATGGATTTTTCCCAGGCCCCTATGCTATGTTGGATCTTTGGGTCAGGGATTTCTTTTTGCGAAAAGGTAACTGTCTAGTTGGTGGCCTTTTTCGTGTGTTTTCTCTGGTTTTGGTATTGTGAAACCGAGAATTGTTAAGAAAGTGTCAATTTCTATTACGTTTGGTTTTTCCACTTGCTCTAGGTGAACGTTTATGTCGCCCAGTAGCAGGATATATGTTCCTTTTAGGGTGTTAATAGTGAGGTATTCGAAGAATTCTTCTCTAGTACTAGCCCACTTTTTGGGGGGAATGTAAAATAGTGTTACAGTTAATGCCTCTTCCAGTTGGGTGTTGGAAACTTTACAAGTTAATATTTCCAGGTCTTTTGTGGTTTTTGAGTCTATTTTGCTATAATCAAAGGATTTTTTTTGTTTGTTTTAAATTATCGCTATACCACCCCCTTTTATCCAGTTTTTAAATAGAGGTATTATTTTGTAACCCTGGGGTAGCATTTCTTTCATAATCGTATCGGTGTCTGAAACCATCCATGTTTCAGTCAGGAATAGGAAGCCGTGGTTCGTTTGCGCTAGCCAATCATGTAGTATTTGAGCTTTGTTTCTTATTGAATGGGTGTTCAGGTAATATCCCTTGAGATTATCATACTTAGTTGTGGTGGGTGTTCTAAAGCATTCTATTTTTTTCAATTTTCTTTCCTTGATCTTGTTTCTATGGTGTTTGGATGAGTTGCGAGCTCTATTTACCACGGGTATTTGTAAGGGGCCTAGCTTTGAATATTCATATAGAAATTGATGTAGGCCAGTTGGTTTGCTTGCCTTAGTTGGTCTGTGCCAGGAAAAATGAATAGGGATTGGTTTGGGGTTTTTTTCATCATTATACCAGCTTCTATAACATTTTAAATACAGTATCCCTAGTATCAGTAGGTATTTGTTTAAAGTTGCCATTTTAGGTTGATGTTTAATCTGCTTGGGAGGAGAGGAGTATGATATCGGGTGATAGACAGGGGAAATGGAGCAATATAATAAATAACAGTTATAACAGGTTGTTATACTTATTAGAGGGTTTTGGAGTCAGTCAGGTTCGTCGCTTATGAGAGTTTACAAATTCTTTAGTAAGTTTTTAATAATGAATGTGAGAAACTTTTTGATTAACTACACTACACCAATATGAGATTTAATAAAGATTTAAAAAACATAAATTTAGTGAAGGGTAGGTAGGTTGGATCCAAGCCTGTGATGTAAACAGGAGCAGGTGAAGAGAAATTTCTTCATAAGAAAACCCAAAGTGGGTATACAGCTCCACAACCTGAGGCTTGTAACCCTTATAGACAAATATTTTCAGTGTCATTTCTGCTTTTGCCAATGGTTGTGAATATTTAATTTTATAAGGAGCCACCTTGTTTTAAATGCTAAGAATATATGTAAATGGTAATAGTTTAGTAATATACATGTACATGTAATATACAAGTAGCCATTTATGTGTTTAACTGACCTCATAAAACAACTGACAAAAAAATGTGTTAGCATGACATGTACTTTCACTATGTGTGTGCACATGGACAAAGTATGGGCAGAGTGAGGGCGATGCGAGCAAGTACATGCTATTTGCAAAATATTAGTATATTCATTTACACCAGGTTTAGGGCTGCTGTAAGTGATTATGCCTTAAAGTAAGGGACACTTTTGGTGCCTACTTTTCTGGGAAAAAGTGACTAAAGTCTTCAGAAAAAAAAGAAGAGGCTTTAGTGGATGCTGTTAGAGCAAACAATTTGTACTACAGTTGTCTAAACCCCATCCTTTTATGTGAAAATAAAAATAGAGTTGTAGACATTCAAGCTTGTAACTTTTGCAGGCTACTAATAGAATCATGACATGAAAAATTAGCCATTTTCAACATTTTGGGTCTGCTATCTTAGCCACCTTTTTTTCCAAGAGATAGTCACAAATAGGATTAAAATAGGTACATTTTGGCTGCTTGAACTAGGCAACCATTTATAAAATGGCATTTATCAACAATGGTTTCTGATGAGTTTACACAGGAGCCCTGATTCTGTAAATCAGGCCTAACTCATAGGTGCCGTTAAGCAGGACTATCAATCATCCGCTAGGTGCTGTTTTTATAGAATTGTACCTAGTGGCGCCTAAACATTTTTGGGTGCTGGTAGACATCGAGGCCTGGAATCTACAAATGGTGCCTTAAGGTAGGCGCGGGGCTCAATGATGCCACTTCCAAACTTCCTCCTGTCGAACTTCCAAGAGCGTCCAAACCCCACAAGTCTCCAATGTGAACTGTTTCAGTCGGGGAGGTTCACTGGAGGGTACAGCTTGAGATTCACCTTTCATTTTCCCATTCCTCCAGAAGCCACTTCGAGGAAAGCGTTGCTCACACGTCTTCACCTTCCGATGCCATCTTGACTTCTCAAGGTCTCTCGGTGAGGGGGAGGAGGTTAAATTTTTTAATTGGTTTTGAATGGCACTTGCAATTTTTAGCAGAAATTAAGGCAATTAAGAAAATTAAGTTAGGTTCCTAGCTGAGGGGTCAGTTAAACAAAATTCATCACCGTTCCCTTCGCCGCAAATAACTGTGGGAAACCATCTCCATTTCATTCCATAAGGAGAGAGTATGAATGGGCACAACCGCTGGCCCTCAAGCTTTGCATTGAAGAATGTTGGTGTAGAAGGACTGAGGTTGAGATAAACACTAAAGAGTGACATGGGATTGTTTCCCACAATTATCCATGGGAACGGGAATGGTGGTAAATTTTGTCACCATGTCATTCTCTAGTTCCTAGATCAGCTAGGCGTGCCAATCTATGCATCTCACTTTAGGTCTCTTTTATAGAATCAGGCCCTGGTTGTTTACTTCTCTGAAGCATTAGTAGACAATATCATATATATTCAAATATAAACTGAGATTTTTGGGCCAAAAAAATGACCCAAACATTAGGATCTCGGATTATATTCGAGCCACCCCCTGACCACTGGCATAGCTGTCCTCTTCTTCCTCCTCCACTCAACCCTTGATGAAAACTAGAGCTGTGCATTGCCATATGCTATTCCCCCCCCTCCCCATGAATTCCAGAGCCACTGTCAATTATAGAGGCCCTTCCCCAATGAATATAGGACCGCTATCCTACTTATCCACCCCCTCTCTAGACAGCAGTTTACCAGTTGGTGCAGAAGAAAGCGGCTGCCACCACACAGAAGAAAGCCGCAACCGCTGATGGCGTTTGCAGATCCGATGCAGTGGCTTAAGCATTTGCGCATGCTCAAAGCCTGCCATCTCCCTACCCCTCTGAGAATCTCGGAGAAGGCAGGAGCCAGCAGGCATTGAGCTTGCGCAAGTGCTCGAGACACCACACATGATGTACATACATTGTCAGCGGTCGTGGCTCTGGAGGTTTGTTCTTGGAGTTCTGCAGAAGAGATGCTCAATCTCTCCTGCCGCAATCCACCCCCCCAACCGAAGCAATACGGGCAGGAGGGAGCACATCCCCTCCTGCCCCAGTGACCCCCCCACCCCCCCAACCAATCCGGGCAGGAGGGAGCCCAACCTCTCCTGCCCCGACAAACCCTCACCCCCGATGTGATCCGGGCTGGAGGGAATCCAACCCCTCCTGCCCCGGTGACCCCCTCACCTCACCAAATGATATGGGAAGAAGGGAGCCCAACCCCTCCTGCCCATAAAGAACCCCCCATGACCGCCCCCCCAACCCCCGATCAGCCCCCGGACCCTGTGACATCCTCCGAACTTGTGACCCCATGATACCCCACCCCCAACACCCCCCTTACCTAAAATTCATTGGCTAGACAGAAGGGTCCCAAGCCTGTCTGCTCGGCAGGCCCGCCATCCGCTGAATGGCGGGCCTTAGGGCCTGGTGCCTAAAGCACCGCCCACAGAAGGGGCCTTAGGCGCCTGGGCCAACCAGAATTGGCACAGTTGCCTTAGACCTCTCCTGTGATGCACCAGGAAGGGGAAGGCCCACCATTTTAAAGAGGTGGGCCTGCCAACAGGAGGGAGTGTGCATTTCTCCTGCTGGATTCTTATTGAGGTCCTAGCAAACCTCATATATGTAAATCCATGGCAACACATTGAAAAAAATCAAATATTTAAAATTAGTCTATAGTAATTGCTAACTGTAAGAATAAATATCAGCATTTTTAGCTTCAAATTAATACTTTGTGTTAGAGACCAGATTTAATGTACTTTCCAGGTGAAAGAATGCCAACAAAAGGGAAAAAAGTCTTTATGATAGACTTATTATGCAATTTTAATATGGTACATTATTTCCTGAAAAATTTTCTGATACTTCTAGAAGGGAAAAATGATTACAAAATATAGTGGGCAAGCTGTTTTGCAAACAAAACATATCAAAACAAAAACACTGTGGGTGCTATATTTAAGATTCAGGCAAAAGCTCAAAATGAATTCATAGTCACTTCAGCAGGTTTTTTTTTTGTTGGTTTTTTTTTTTTTTTTGCTAGCTATTTTTCGGAAACAGTGAAAGCAATTTAAATGAGTTTAAATATTCAAAAAAGTTTTTTTTTTTAGAAACTAGTGTAACCATAGGGATCCTTTTACAAAGGTGCGCTAACGTTTTTAGCGCACGCTATAGCACGCGCTAGCTGAAAAACTACCACCTGCTCAAGAGGCGGCTGTAGCGGCTAGCGCACGTGGCATTTTAGCGCGTGCTATTCCGCGCGTTATGGTCCTAGCGCTCCTTTGTAAAAGGACCCCATAGTTTTGATATTTGCCCATCTTCAATGAGTTAGAAGGAGTTAGTTTTGTTATATCATAAAACCTTGGATGTTTCTACTGGATTTCATTGTTAAGAAGCTTGTTTTTCATTATTGGAGAATTTAATGATTTCATGTTTTGTTGATTAATTATGGGAATTACTTAATGGTTCATTGATAGATGGTATACAAAATGTGAGAATAAACAGAATAAAAATATTTGTATCATTCCTGCATTTTCTCACAGATTAGCTTTACAAATATATTAAACAGATATGTTTTGCTAAAGCTCTGCCTTAATTCTTTTTGATTAGATTGGAAGATGAGGTTAAATGTGATTTAATTTTTTGTAGTAATTATTTGTTTTTACATCTTGCATGATTGTGCATTTCTAAGCTAGCAGTGAACTGAGGGAGGAATGAGAAAGTGAGAGAAAGAGAAACACATGAATTTCCTTATGTTTAAGAGATTCTCGATATACAATTACTTTACATTACTTTAGTGACTTATTCCACCTTTACCTTGCGGTTCAAGGAGGATTACATAAGAGGTTATCTGGACATTTCCAGGAGAGTTACAAAGTAGAGCGGGTTGCTTAGGGTGGGAGGATCTAGACATTGTATCGGGGTCATTACAAGCTAGATAATTTGGTTAGAAGGTTGTAGGATCTGGGAAAGACAAATGCTTCCTGCGTTGTTAGTTTGTCTTGATGGATTTCTTGAATAGCAGGGTTTTTATCTCTCTTCTGAAAGTGTTGTAGTCTGCTGTCGTGATCAGTAGATTGGAGAGTTGGTGGTCTGTGGTACAACTAAAGCAATTTTATATGGCACAGGTAGAGTGGATATTTAAGTGTTAGGTGCCCACATTTTCAGGGGAAGTAGGTGCATACTTAAGTGCTATTTTCTGAAGATGTGAGTTGCCTATAGCACTTATTTTCAAAGCAAATAGCAAGTGCTTGAAATACTGATTTTGCAAAAGCAGTGCCATACAAATAGCAAGAGGGAGAGTTCAAAATCAGGACGCATCAGAGGAAGGGCCCTGACAGGGCTGACCGCAAGCAGCCTATTTTGAGGCTGCCTCCTGCTGACCACTGCACTTCGAGTAAGGAAGAGAGAGAGAGGGAGTTTGTGGCTCAGGACCACTGCCACGCTGGTGCTTCGGGGCAGTGAGGGGGGGAGATTGAGACTGTGTTATACAAGGTTTCTAACACACTCAAACAGAAAAACAGTTATTCTGTATCCACCAATCCCCATGGGGATTCTACTGTATTATGGGCATTCTTAGCAACGCAGAAAGCAAGTCTGAGGAGTAGCCTAGCACAGTAGTTAGTCTAGTGCAGGGGTGCACAATAGGTCGATCGCGATCGACCTGTAGCTTGCCATGGCAAAGTGAGTCGATCATCCAGGACTCACTTTACCTTGGCGATCTATCGGGCCGATCAATCTTCCTCTCCCCGACGTCAATTCTGCCGTCGGAGAGGAAGTTCGGGCCAGCCAATCGCTGCCTGGCTGGGCGGAACTTCCTCTCCAACGGCAGAATTGATGTCGGGGAGAGGAAGATTGATCGGCCTGAAGCAGAGAGAGCATGGGATGTCGGCGGCGTCGGCTTTGGGGCCTGTTATCCATTGGTGGCGTTTGGGTCCTGTTCCCCGATGGCAGCAGCAGTGGCAGTGGCTTGGGGAAGGGCAGGGAGAAAGAAAGAAAGGGGGCAGGCAGGGAAACAGAAGGAAAGAAGAGAAACAGAAAAAAAAGGGGGCATGAAGAGAGAAAGAAAGAAAGGTCAGGGAGAGAGGAAGAAAAAGTTGGGGGAGGGAATGAGGTGTGGAGGAGAGGAAGCATACAGGCTGAAAGAAAGATTGGATGCACAGTCAGAAGAAGAAAGTGCAACCAGAGACTCATGAAATCACCAGACAAGGTAGGAAAAATGATTTTATTATAAATTTAGTGATCAAAATGTATCTGAATTTATATCTGCTGTCTATATTTTACAATATGGTCCCCTTTTACTAAACCGCAATAGTGGTTTTTAGCGCAGGGAGCCTATGAGCGTCGAGAGCAGCGCTGGGCATTCAGCGCAGCTCCCTGCGCTAAAAAATGCTATTGTGGTTTAGTAAAAAGGGAGGGGGTGGGTATTTGTCTATTTTTGTATGGTTGTTACTGAGGTGACAGTGCATAGAGTCATCTGCTTCGACCTCTTTGAAAAAACCCTGGAATAGGAATGATAATTAACAATTCTATGCGTACAGTGTGCGTTGTGGTTTTTTTTTATTTTATTGTTGGTAGATCATTTTGACTTGGTCATTTTAAAAATATCTCGCAAGTCAAAAAAGTGTGGGCACCCCTGGTCTAGTGGATAGTAAACCAAGGGACCCATGTTCAAATTCCACTTTAAAAAAAAGTTTTTGTGAGTCCTTCAGGAACACAAAAATATTTGCTGTACATAAATATATTAGCCACCTGCAAGCCTGAAGTAGTGTACATTTCAGTATAGTAGGTGTTTTTCTGTTCCTGGTTACAAAATAAAAAATGTTAAAGTAGGATTGGAACCTAGGTTCCTTGGTTTAGAGTTCACTGCTCTAAGCACTAGGCTGCCCCTCTGTCCTGCATGGACATCTGTGTGGCCATTTTTTTAAAGAATGCTGCTATATAGATGTCCATGTCCCTTGGTTTCCTCCATTCATATTTTGGATGTTCCAATTTGTAAAATGACTGTTCATGCTGGACATCTCCAACAAAGTAGTTTTGGACAGAAAATCTTGATGTACAAGTATCTCCTTTTCAAAAATACATGACATCTGTTTAGAACATTTTGATGTGGATATCCCTATTTAATTTGGGCATCCTATTGAAAATATCCCTAGTATATGTGGCAGAAATCGCATCTACATTGCAGGTATAAATGTCAACACCTTATATGAATTTCCTATATTAGTGTATTTTAAAATCTACACATATCCATCCATGTTTTTCCCAAACTCCGCCCTTCACAAGCCTACCAATAAAGTTTGCGCCCTCATGTTAAAATGCATACTTTTACACTAATTTATAACAGGCTATTCATATATATATGAGACTACATATGTGCAAAACTGACTTAATAAAACTACCCCCCCCCCTTTAATGTGAAGCAGTAAATAGTCTTAGATAAGAAATGCAAGGTCATGCATTTGGGCTGCAGAAACCCGAGGGAAGGGTACAGTTTAGGGGGTGAAAAGCTTATGTGCATGACAGAAGAGCGGGACTTGGGTGTGATTGTATGTGACCAAATAGGTTGAAAAGGTGACGACGAAAGCTAGAAGGATGCTAGGTTGCATAGCAAGAAGTATGGCCAGTAGGAAAAAGGAGGTATTGATGCCCCTCTATAAGACTCTGGTGAGACCTCATTTAGAATATGGTGTACAATTCTGGAGACTGCACCTTCAAAAAGATCTAAAAAGGATGGAGTTGGTCCAGAGGAAGGCTAATAAAATGGTATGTGGCTTTCATCATAAGGCGTATGGGGACAGACTTAAAGATCTCAAACTGTATATTTTGGAGGAAAGGTGAGAGAGGGGAGATATGATAGAGACACTTAAATACTGAAGTAATGTAAATGTGCATAAGTCGAGTCTTTTTCATTTGAAAGGAAACTCTGCAATGAGAGGGCATAGGATGAAGTTAAGAGGTGATAGGCTCTGGACTAATCTGAGGAAATACTTTTTTTACTGAAAGGGTGGTAGATGTGTGGAACAGTCTTCCAGAAGAGGTGGTGGAGACAGAGACTGTGTCTGAATTCAAAAGGGCCTGGGATAGGCATGTGGGATCTCTCAGAGAGAGAAAGAGATAATGGTTACTGTGGATGGGCAGACCAGATAGGCCATTTGGCCTTTATCTGCCATCATGTTTCTGTTTAATATTTCTGTGTTTCATTGTTTTATAGAGAAGAGTGCCAGAGATACTCATTAAGAATGGATGTCAGAAATCAAATGCTTTTGTGTTTTCTTTCTTTCTTTTTTTAAAATGTAATTTCCTTAACAATGTTTGCCAAAGTATGCTATTATATATTGTAATGTCTAGGCCGTTCTGTTTGGACTGCTAGGTATACTGTATACCATGTGGTACTTGACTGGTATGGGAGCTGGTAAAAGAGACTTTATTTCTCAGTTCTTGATAGAATGCTGGGGCTTTCACCTTTGTTATGTAGGTGGTGCCAGACATCCATTTTGAGAGCTAAATTTAAGTCAATTTTCATCCATTTGTGATTGAGAAGGAAATGAGGGCAAAATAATGGACAATGTCAGTTTGGCCTCTCTGAGAAATGTTTAGTTTTCCCATTATTTTCACTGTAGTCCCTCTGTAAAAAAAAAAACAAAAAATGGGAAGCCTGAAAATGCAAGCACTATACTTACTACGGTGCTTTAGATCACCCTATATCCTAATGCACAAAAGCAATAGGTTTTCAGATCTTTCCTAAAACTCTTGTAATTACATTGCTGACTAATCTGACCTGGTAAAAGTTTCCAACATTTAGCAGCTCGATAAGCCCATGTTGAATTAAAAATTCTAGTTTATCTTATACCCGTGGAGGGGCATAATAAAAAATATATCTAAGTCCCTTTTTGGCCTAAGTCGCTAGGTGCCCAAAGTAGGCAGCAGGGAAATGTCCATTCTCAAAAAAAAGTCCAAAATGTGAGGGATTTTTAGAGAATGCCCAACCTGTACGTTCAGGCGTTTAATTGCCCAAACCACCACTACATCTATCTTTAAGCCCTATTGCAGATCAATAATTTTCTCAAGTCCCAAACGCCCAAAACAAGACCTTTTAGGCGTGGGAGGGGACCAGTCTTTCACCTAAAACCATGATTCTCTAACTGGTGTTTGTCATAAGCATCGGTTAGAGAATCATGGGACCATCCCTCCCCCCGCACAACAATCGCAGCAGGAGGGAGGCCTAGTCCCTCCTGCCTGAACCCGCTGTGACTCCCTGCAACCTTCACCGCCAGAAGGGATGCCCAATCCCTCTTGCCTGAACCTCAACCTTCACCGACAGGAGGGATGTCCAGTCCATCCTGCCATACCCCTCCCCTCCCCCCCCCCACCCCGGCCAAGGTAAGCAGCCGCGATCAGCTCAGCGGCCTGATCTAGAACTTATACTTGTTTTTACTTGGTCTAATTCAAAACGTATAAGTTCCGTCCAGGCAACCTCGGCAAACTTTCGATTATCGCTACCCATTCCTCCAAAAACGCCCATTTTCGCTCTGGGCACACTGTGGGGCTGGCTGGCTGGCTTGGGGCTGGCTGGCTGCCACTATACATGCCTACCATTAGACATGCTCACCACTAGATGTGCCCTGTACCCTGTCCCGGCCTACCACTAGACCACCAGAGGGGGGACAGGGTACAGGACACCCCATTTGGTTCAGAATTTTTTTTTCTTGGTTTTTCCTCCTCTACAGGTGGGGTGCATCTTATGGTCAGGTGCATCCTATAGAGCGAAAAATATGGTATCTTTTGGAGCAGGGGTAGGGAACTCTGGTCCTCGAGAGCCGTATTCCAGTCGGGTTTTCAGGATTTCCCCAATGACTATGCATTGAAAGCAGTGCATGCAAATAGATCTCTTGCATATTCATTGGGGAAATCCTGAAAACCCGACTGGAATATGGCTTTCGAGGACTAGAATTCCCTACCCCTGTTCTGGAGCCTAATAGTGAATAAGCCACTATTCAGTATTTAGGAGCCAACCTCACTCCAAGTAGTAGAATCTATTATTAGATCTTTTAAAGAAACATAGTAGATGATGGCAGATAACCTGTACGGTTCACCCAGTCTGCCAAACAAGATAAACCCCTAGCATATGGTATGATGTGATAAATCCACATTGTCCCTTTCTGGACATACAAAGTTGCTTCGGTGATGTTGACACCCAGTAGAAAAGAACAGAAGAAGAGCAATGAGGCATGTTTGGCAAGTGATTCCCACATAAGTTAACAGCACAAAAACACTACCATTTGCCCATACTTCAGTCATCATCTGGTCTTAGTTATATTTAGTCACTAAAACACTTTTTTTGACCAAGCTTCCTAGAACATTTTTGGAAAAAAATAGTAGGTAGACATTCATGAAAAATATCTTCCTAGATTCCACAGAAATACCAGTGACTGCTTAAAAAGGTTAAAGTATGATGAATTTCGCAGGTATGAATTTCAAAGTTCTGTTTAGCGCAAACATTTTTAACGTGCAAAAATCACTAGGTAACAATGCTAAAATATCACTAACATCAACATAACTTAAGATAATTAAATGTTTAATAGTAACGCGTAAGTATGATGACTAAGTATGTAAATTTCTCGTTGGAAATTTCAAGCGGCTGCTAGAAAACAGCAAAAAGCTCTAAGGGGTTACTTTTTTTTGGTCTCACGCTGTATATTCAGCAGTACTGAATACTGTAGAGTCAGTTAGCTATATGGATACTGGTAATATTTACTTACTATGGACCCAAAAGTATGATGAATTTCACAGGTATGAATTTCAAAGTTGTATTTAGTCCCACAAAATAAGGCGGTCTTGTGATCATGCAGATCATGTGAACAGACAAGCTGAGTGAGCTCTCACTGGGCCTTCAGTGAATTAGATTAATTCCTTATCAATCTGTTCTGTGCTTAATCTGAGATCTTGAGCAGTAAAATAAACAGGATAGATGCTGCATTTGCAGCATCTGCAGGAGTGAAACATCTCAAACATGACTCACCTACTCCACAAAAGATGGCACTGGGGATTACTGCAATACTTGAAGAATTAAAAGGAATCAAAGAGATGCTTTCCACCAATCACACAGCAATCAAAGGCTTTCATATAAAATTGGAAACACAAACTTTTCTCTTCCAAGAATTTCAGCAACAGTTCATGGGCCTGGATCAGCAGACTGCCATCGTGGATGAGAAAATACATGCAGTGGACTCAAATACCAAATATATTCAACCTCTGCAAAACAACATTGACGATCTAGGCTTTCTTCAGGAATTACTAAGACTGAACCTGGATAGACCCCTAGAAGAGCAGCAGGTGCCATCAACTCACACAGGACATTGTTTTGTTGTCAGTAAAACCACAGCTGACAAATGAAAGCATTTTTTCACCTTGAGGGAGGAGTTGAAGAAAATAGAAGTAAAGTGTGACCTATACTGTCCTGCAAGAATATGGATCACTCAGCAACTATATCTGTAGCTAATTGTTCTTAAATTAATGCGATACCCACATGTGTTGCAAATTCTGGTGATCACTGTTCCATCTGAGTGGGAGTTCTCCACCGCCAGTCGGAGGTGTTTTTACTTTCGCATTTTCAATACTGAGGGACAGGCAAGCTCTGCAGGATACTAGGAGACTTACTTCTTCCTTGCAATTGAAAACACAATCTTGAAAACACTGGCAACAATGTAGTTGGAGGTCTCCCGCTCACCGTAGAGCAGGGGTGTCAAACTCAAATACACAGTGGTCCAAAATTAAAAACTTGGATAAAGTCGCGGGCCAACCTTGATATTTATTGCAAAAATGTCTACAATTGAGGAAGTTTTTCTTTCTTATCACATATAACGATGACTAGGGCACAGGTGATGAATGTAGGCCATGCTCAATATAGTGAGAGAGAAAAAGAGGTTGGGGACAAAAAAGCTAAGCCAAACTTAAAACAGAAAAACTACAAAGGGATTGTAAGCAAAAAGGGATGAAATAAAATACCATGTGAATTAGCAACATATGTTTGAAAAAGCATAAAAATATAATCGTAATAAAAAAATCCATTACATGAATCAGTGAAAATGAATAGAATACGGAAAAGCACTAGCGCTGGAAAAGAATGAGTACCAAAATTAGAAAATGATCAAAAAACTATATACAATAAGGGATTAAAAAGAAGAAAAAATCATCTCTTACCAAAAAAACAATTGTAGAGGAGTCCAGTGCTACTGCGACGCAGTGTGACACTGTAAAGAGAGCTGGAGAACGCCGCAGGAACTTGTAAAATCATCAAACGTGTTGAAGTGCCTAATGGGAATGTGAGCCAATTGGATCAAAAAACTGACTACCGGCGGGCCAGCTCTAGTAGACATTTGGTATTTTCTTGTGGGCCAAATATAATTACACTGCGGGCCAGATTTGGCCCGCGGGCCAGAGTTTGATACCCCTGCCTTAGAGGGAACAATGCTGACTATCAAGACAAAAGTTCTGCTAATATGGCAAGGTCATAAAATCATCATTATTCTGAATGTCAGTAAAACCACAGCTGACAAATGAAAGTAATTTTTTATCATGAGGGGAGGACTTGAAGAAAATAGAAGCATAGTGCGGACTATACACTATCCTGCAAGAAAGTAGGTCACAGTTGATAATGTTATCAAGAATTTTGATGATCCTGCATACCTTAATTTTTATCTTCGACAAAGATACATGGACATGAACAATTGAATTTGGACTGTGCAACTACCAGGGTTGTGGAGTTGGAGTCAGAGTTAGAAGCAATTTTGGGTAGAGTTGGAGATAGAAATGCGCCAACTATGACTGCAGCTTCAAAATAAATTTTATCGTATATTATAATTATATTTTTTTTTTACATTTTATACTTATATATACATATGTTTGTCCTGGATCTAAAGTTATATTTACCAGTAGTTTTGATCCAGAACAAAAAATGTAAAGCCTAATATTAGCAGGTGTCAGAGTCTGACAGTAGAAAAAATAGAGGAGTCAGAGCCGAAGACTTGTGTACTAATTTCACAGCCCTGGCAACTGCAAGTAACCTGTCCAAATGTCAATTCATTGAAAGCTAAGACTGTGCTTCTACTACCCTTCATTTTCCTTTGATGAAAAATGATTTGAAATGATGAGCTGACGTTTGTTCATGCATGCTTTAATCTAAACAAAAGTGTGTGAACTACAGTGTTGGAAAATAGCTGTCCTTCATGTTGCTGTTAGGCTATGGTGACTGATCCTACTGCCTTCAATCTGGCTCAAGGTCTTTTGCTTTTTCCTTCAACTAGATCAACAGAAAAATAGTATGTGTATGGATATGATGAGGTATGGATGGAATCTTATGTATGAGCGTCTGTGAATGCACAATTGCTGCATGAGTGCAACCAAAACTCTGTTTCTTTTTGTATACGTCAACACAGTTATTATCTGGCACAGCATTAATGTGTTGGCATCTAATGCTGGTGTAGATAATGAGTTGGGCTCCCTAAATCTGTATTTAATGCAGAATATTGATCTGACACATATTAGAACATCAGCACAAATTGATATGTGCTGAGTGATATATTATAGGTGCCTTAATATACAGGCTGCAGTGTATGTTCTTTCCCTTAATGCATTGTTGATTATTAATATGATTTTTCTGAAGTTAATATATGAGGGATCTTCAAAACATTTCCACACTTTTAATTTTTTTAAACTCTATTTATTAAATATCTCAAAAGTAAATTGGATCACTTTTCCTGTTGCTTGACTGACTAGTCAGATGACATTCTAAGATACACCCTCTTCTCCCGCCCCCAGCCATTTCCTGCGAAAAAATGAAAATGCGGAAATATTTTTAATAACCCTCATATATTAAGATTTTAGGTTTTACCCTATGAAAAGTTCACAAGATTCCCTGACAGCATCACCAAGGAAACATCTAGTATGGGAAGAAGGAGTTGTTAATGGTATTTGTTAATATTACCTTGGTTTTCTAAGAATAGATGTTTTTAATATGTACAAAACACCTATACAGATAGTGAAAATAACGGTAAGCATATGCCAGAACCTAATTATTGGTCATACATAATTGTAGGAATGGATATATATATTATTTTTTAAATGTAAATGGCCTTAATAACCCGATAAAGAGGAAGGATATATTGGAGAAATAAAACCTTCTGAAGTATTATTACAGAAAACTCGTTTAAATGATAAAGAATCACAAAATCTCAAACAAGACTGAGTCAATCAGATTTTCTACTCCATTGCTAAGGGTAAATATGATGGAGTAGTGATATTGCTGTCCAAACCTTGTACATCCCAAGTCATTTAGCAGAAATCAGACTTGATGGCAGATGAGATAAAGTGTCCCTTCTGATTAATCCAAAAAACTTTATTGCACGTGACTTTTTATCATGCGCTAGCCGAAAAATTACCGCCTGCTCAAGAAGAGGCGGTAGCGGCTAGCGCGGCTGGCAGTTTAGCACGCACCATTATGCGCGTTAAACCGCTAACGCGGCTTCGTAAAAGGAGCCCTAAGTGTTATGGAACTCATAATCAAAACAACCAGATGTCCAAAAACCCACCTAAGTCGGCACTTGGACATCCTAATAGCCTGGATGTTCAAGTGCTGCTAATTTAGGCTCCTTTTTGTTAAACCGCATTAGGGTTTTTTATCACCAGCTACTGCGGTAAAAGCTCCGATACTCATAGAATTCCTATGAGCATCAGAGCTTTTGCCACAGCAGCCTGCGATTAAAAAAAAAAACCTAACACAGCTTGAAAAAAGAGGGCCTTACAGAGATTAGCAGTGAGGTTGCTCACTATAATTTTTACCTTCTGCCAACACTCTAGTAGCTGTATTATGCACAGCCTGAAGCCAATTCAGTAGCTTTTTTAGAAAGCCACATTTGCAGTATTGCAGTAGTCGAGATATGAGAGTATAATAGATTGACTCACTGTTCTAAAACTTTTTGAAAAAATTAGAGCCACAGGTATTTTCTACTTTATTCTAGTCTAGTTTAGGCTATTCAGTCATTTTAACCCGCCTGGTCCAACCAAGACTCGGCATTTTAACATCCTCCAGTTGTCTATGATAGGAGGACATTATCTTTTTTGCTATGTGCAGAGGGGAAGCCAACCCTTTTACATTTGCTGGTAATCTTCTCACATTGTGCAGGCGTTGTGCTCCCTTCAAAATAGCTAATATCCTACTTCCCATGACTGTATGTTACTACATTACCATTGATTTAAATATGCTGTGTGCCAATAAACACACAGAGACAGACATAGGAAAAACAGGCATTTTTCCTTAGGAAAAAGTACCAAAAAAAAGGAGAGAACAAATTAATAGTCACTAAGAAATGTTTAACTGTAAACATGTCTTTTTCTTAGCTTTTGTTTTTCTTTTATGTTCAGTGTTCTAAGACCTTGCTGTTTGTGTGACACCACTTGCAATAATGAAAGTGTCAAAACTAACCCCAGGCAGTTTGTTAAATTTGCACACGTGTATCTTTTTTTTAAAAAAAAAAAACAGCTGCTGTTTTCAGTACCCAGTAGTGCCTTGTTATTTAATAAGATGATTTCAAATCTGATCCGGGGGGTAATGGATGGTTTTAAGTCAAAGTTACAGAAAACATGTGTGCCTTTGTGCAAATGTATATAATTGAGTAAGTGGAGAATCAACTGAGTAGATCTTGCTTTGAGCTGAGAAAACATTGAAGATTCAGAGTGTTGAAGCTTCTCATAGACAAATCACTGTGTGGTAAACTGTTTGGCTCTGAACCTATAAAAAGCTTCTGATATTAATACAGATATGAATACTTTGTAATGCTGGGTGGGAGCAAAGGAGCACCAAAAGAGTTATGTGGAAAAATTAATTAATTTAAGAGGTGTATGATGAAGTATACAGTTTCACAGTAAATGAGAGCAGATAGAGACCATTTATCCTAGGACAAGCAGAAAGCATATTCTCACATGTGGGTGATGTCATCCACGGAGCCTGATGTGGACAGTGGTACCCGCACCGTGTTTGCACAAGTGCCTTCCCGCCCGACGCCAGTTCACAGTACCTCAGTTCTTTGTTTTCCGTGCTTTTTCTGGACTCTGTTCAATGTGATTATTGCCTTCCTATCAACATCTCTTTTTTTCTGGGCTTTTGCCAAGTTATTTTCTAAACCTATTTTTATTCAGGTAAAAAAAAATTCTAATAATTTTGGTGTTCTTTTTCCTTAGGCCCTTTGTTTTTCAACCTCAGAGGTCTTTTCTTTTTCTGTAATCAAAATTGAGTTTAAATATGCCACCGAGATTTTCCCGTCCATGTCAAAATCATTGAGTAGGTTTAAGAAGTGCCGTTGGTGTCAGTGCCTTATTTCCATCATTGACCCACATAGTTGGTGTTTGCTGTGTTTGAGCCCTGAACATCAGGTAGACTCCTGTACACATTGTTCCACCCTGCAGAAATGCTCGTTGAAAGCTCAACGCATCCAACAAGAGAAGATCTTCAGCTCCATCATGGACTCTTAGGATCGTTCCGAGCCTTCGGTACCAGCAACACCAACATCGAAAGTTATTCCAGCATTGGGGAAGCCTGCTCAGAAGCCATCCTCTTCCCAGCAAACGTCACAGGCCTCTACAGCCTTTTTGGATCAGACCAATGGTCCATCAAGCCCAGTAGCAAATTCTCATGGTGGCCAATCAAGGTAACATGTACCTGGCCAAAACCCAAGGAGTAGTAATATTCCATGCTACCAATTCAGGCAAGCAGTGGCTTCCCCCATGTCTTTCTCAATAATAGACTATGGATTTTTCCTCCAGGAAATTGTCCAAACCTTTCTTAAAACCAGCTATGTTATCCACTCTTACCACAACCTCTGTCAATGCATTGCAGAGCTTAATTATTCTCTGAGTGAAAAAAATATTTCCTCCTATTGATTCTCTTGATGCAGGCTAAACATCAACGCCAATGCTCTCCTTCAGTCAGGCTGTGTCTCCTTCAAGGCATGCATCCTCTTCAAGGTCACTCATCCCTCGACACCCTGCTACACCAATGGTACCGGCTATTAACCAAAGGGTACCGTTGCAAATTTCCAAGGAACAACTCAAGGAGTTTTTCCAGGGAAGATCGGTAATATATTCAAATTGCACTCTCAACACCGGTGCTTGCATCGACTCCCTTGGTACGATCCAGCCTAATTATAGCATTTTAAGGCCTCAGGGTAGACGACAACAATACTCTCCATTGAGGCACTGTTCCTCCTGTTCGAGGCATCGTCGATCTACATCGAAAAATCTCAAAGATCACCATTGAAGCACCGATGTTCATCATCGAAGCATCAACACTTTTCATGAAAACATCAAAGTTCTTCATCAAAGCATTGTCGCTCTCACCCCTATGCTTCCAGGTATAAAAGATCTTCACACCAATCCTCATCATCCTCATTAGATCAGTACCAACATTGAGGAAGTTCTTCTCACCATTCCCATAAGTCACCTGAACCTTATGACTCTGATCTTTCTCATGGCTACTCTGATTCTTAATGTGAGCATACTTTATCAGCTCCTGAATCTTATGGTCTTCCTTCAGGTCTGTCTCCTCCTCCTAGAAGAAGATCTCTACCTGAAGGACTCTCCTTCACTAAATATATTATTTGGGAAAGGCTCTCTCTGTCAGATTGGAGGCCGACATTGAACCCAGGGCCGAACTTCTGGATGCTTTAGATTTTGATGAACCTCCTAAGAAGCTACTTAATTTGCCCTTACAAGGTTTCCTCAAAGACACCTTCTTCAAAAATTGGGATATTCCTTTTTCTGTCACTAAAGCGCCAAGAAAAATTGATTACCTCTTTAGAATAATATCCTGTCTGGGGTTTTACAAGCCACAATTCCAATATCAGTCCTTATTTGTAGAATCAACTCTTAAAAGAAACCTAACAGCTCCAGGGTTTATGCCTCAGCACCACAGGAATGGAAGGGGAGGACTATGGATAAATTTGGTCATCGCCTTTATCAAAATTCTGTGTTGGCTAACAGAGTTCTAAATTATAACTTTTATTCTTTTACCTTAAACATCTGACACGGCACTTGTCTGAGTTTCAACAATATCTTCTCTTGGATCGTCTTGAGAATTTTCAGAACACAGTTCACAATATCCTACAAAACAGAAAGTACATGGCAAGAACTGCATTTGAGCTAACATCCAGAGCTTCGGCCATGTCTGTGGCTATGTAGTGTCTTGCTTGGTTGCCAACAGCATAGACAAGATACAAACATGGGCCACACTCAAAAAGCTCAAACTGAACACAGCAAAAACAAAAATACTGTGGTTTCACAGTTCCTTGCAAACAGTCCCAATAGCTGTCACCCTGCCCTCGGGAATCAAACTAAATATCATAAAAACCTCCAGAATACTCGGGGTCATATTGGACTCAACCCTCTTCTATGAACCCCAGATCTCCAACATTTGAGAAGAAAAACCTTCTACAGCATGAGACAACTCTGCCTAAACAGACCCTTCTTCCACAGTCATCACTTTGCATTACTGACACAAATGTTAGTACTGTCTCAACTGGACTGTTGTAACTCCCTTTATGCAGGTATAAACACCACCCTCATCCGCAAACTACAAGTGATTCAAAACACAGCAATATGGCTAATTTTCAAACTGAAAAAATGACTCCATATCGCCCTATTTCAACAGACTTCACTGGTTGCCAATCAGTACATGCATTAAATTCAAATATCATGCATAATGTATCATATCTTATATGTAAGCTCAGCTGAACCTCTTATAAACCTTTTCATCAATTTTTTGTCCAGTTCAACGAGAAACATCACGAAACTTCTGATCCTCCCATTTAATAAAGGGCCCTACAATCCTGGGCCCACACTGTGCAAATGAAATTGAATGAGTCCAAAACAAGACTTCTTTGGCTCGGTCCAAAACTAGATCACCTACCCACCTCCATCCCACTACCCTCTGGCTCCTCTCTACAGCTTGAGTTTTCGAGCAAGGTCTTGGGCATCATCATTGATTCCATATTGTCCTTCAATGACCACCTCCAATCCTTGGTAAAAAAATGCTTTTTCAGCCTTCACATGCTGAGGAAAGTTAGATCCTGCTTCCATCAAAAACATTTTACCCTCCTTGTCCAATCCATCATCCTCTCCAGATTGGACTATTGCAACTCTATCTACTTAAGCCTAACTAAGAAAAACCTCCACAGACTCCAACGGATTCAGAATGCCGCGGCCAAGCTCATATTCGCTAAAAGTAAATTTGACCATGTCTCTCCACTCCTGGCCAAGCTCCACTGGCTTCCGATAATCGCCAGGGTCCACTATAAATGCGCCTGTTTAACTTTCAAAATCCTATATGGTATCCTCCCTCCCTTTATCCCTCTTTCTTGGAATTCCTCAAACCCTAATACCACCAGATCCTCCCACAAATTAAAATTATCCTTCCCCTCGCTAAAAGGCATTTCCCACACAGGAAAGCTAGGGACCTCCCTCCAGTTCAAAATCACTGAGCTCTGGAACAACCTTACCTCCCCTCTTCGGAACTTGAGCTCTCTCCAAGTTTTCCGCAAACATCTAAAACCTGGCTTTTCTCAAAAAATGTAAGTCTCCCTCCAACTTAGGAATCAAGGAAACTCTTATATCTTGGCATCCCAAGTCCTCTAAATTTTCTTCACACTTATACCTCTAACCCTCTGTTGTAGTTCCTTCCTATTTCTCCTATTGTAAACCGCGTCGAGCTCTACGAATGTGGAGATGATGCGGTATACAAACCTAAGGATTAGATTAGATTAGAATAAAATACAAGTGCACGTTTAACACATTTATCATCTACATCAGCACAAAGACCTGGAACAGCCTCCCAATAGCCTTCAAAATGGAACCTTATTATCTCAAATTTCGAAAGACATTAAAGACTCTTCTCTTCGAGGCAATATACTCCATTGACAATCAGTAGTTTGTTCTAACTCAAAGATTTCTTCCTCTTCCAATGTAAATTGTACTTCTTTTTTAGTTCAAAGATTTTATTGGTTTTGTACAGAATAAGGAGTACAATACACCAATGAAAACTAAGACATGATACAATCCAATTGTACAGATGAGAAAAAACAAGCATTGACATATGGTATTCTGTGAATAATACAATAGGTTGATCAATGTCTAAACTATAATAGAAAACCAGCACGCATCTCAAGAATGAAAAAACTGAGTACAGTGGAATGATATGAACAAGTTCCAATTGAGCCCCACGAGTAGGTAGCAGAAAAGCACAACTCCATCCATACTTATCTTAAAATATTGTAGCCACATTGCAGCCCTAGGCCGGGACTCAGCAATGCTCTCAGTGGCTATACACAAAAAGTGCACCGGCGTGTGACCCGGACTGGAGTCACCCTGCAGGTTTTACAAAGGAACTGGAATCAAACGCAAACACTGCTGTAGAATGGCAATATGAAAACTTTACTGTATAAAATAAAGTCAGACAGCTCCACAAGTCAAAATGGCTCCAAGCTTAATAAAAATAAAAACTGTCCAAAACCAAAAATGGCCAGAGGTAAACTCTGGCAGCCCTCAGAATTTCCTACTTTTACCCAAATTTTGTTTTCACACCCAAGTCTGCTCCCAAGCAGAATTCAGGTAAGTGCAGTTCACAACACTCCAAGTAGTTTCTGCAAATATTATGCTTTTCCAGCTTTCAATCTTCTTGGTCCCAAACCATAAACCAAAAAGAAACCTCCAGCCTAAGAAAATATCAAGGCTGGGTACAGAGGAGTGGTCTAAGTTTGCTTTTCCAAAAAGTGCAGACACAGCTTTCAAAACTCCCTCCCGGGTGTCAGCAAACTTCTCTCCCCTAACTCACTCTGAGTTTCACAGGTTAAACACAGTCCAGAAAAGATGACTGGGAGCAGGTAAAAGAATCCAATCAAAAAAATTAGAAATACACAAAAACTCACAGACTTTGCTTAGTCTGATTTGATTGTTACTCCCACTTCCATTGGTTCACTGGCTTCACATACCCCTTCAATAGGAAGCTCCTGACAGGTCGCAGCTCTCTTCTCTTCTCTTCTCAAAAAAAAAAAAAAAAGATTTAATTCTTGGTTTAATAGGTTGAGCAGCTTTAAGTCCCTTAATTTAAAAAAAAAAAGAAAAAAAAAAGAAGAAGAAGAAGAATAAACGGGGGGGATAATTGGCAAACAGCAAAACTTCTGTGAAAAAAAAAAGACTGACGGCAGAAGTCAGCATTTCAGCCCTGAACATTGAGTAGCGCCAAGACTTAATCTACTGGGCGCTGAAATTGCGAAGCAGTGTTTTCATTTTCTCACTGAGCTGCAATGGATGGTGGCTCTGAATCAACTCTTTGCACCGGAATTTCTTCACAAATAGGTCAGCCGCAAGCACCGCCGCTAGCTCCCTCCCCCAGGTCCTGTCTTGGTACCGCAAGGGGAGAGTAACCAACTAATGCTGATGCCATTGGGAAGTTAAAAAACTGACACTATCAACAGGATTAAAAAAGAAGCTACCGACGCTGGAACACTGTCTCCTCCAATAACATCTTCATTATCACAGAGCTCTAATTATCAAGTAGCAGTGGCTTTGACTAGGAAAGAGGCAATAGGGAAGGCAGCTTCAAGTAACTCCTCCAAATCTGCTAAGGGCTCAAAATCTAAACGTGGAACCTCTCCTACACCTATGGGGCAGGAACCTCCTAAAAGAGTTCTATCACCTGCTCCTCAGCCAGAACACACTACCCAGGGCTTGCCCCTCTACTTACTTTATGCTAATCTGTGGGTTTCCAAGTCTTTGTCTACGCTGACGATATCCAGCTTCTACATCCATTAGACGCTAGCAAAACTTCTGATATCATAGCAATCAATGAGAAACTCGATCAAATCTACCATTGGCTAGACTTAAACAGATTAGCACTTAATATAAAAAAAACTAATGTGATGCTTTTCCCCTGGAAAGACAGTTCTTCCCTTGTTGCTCCCATTTCTATAAAAAATGTCCCCCTACAAATAGTTAGTAATACTAAAATTTTAGGGGTGATCTTTGATCACAATGAATTTTCATGATCACATTAGTAACATTATTAAAACAACTTTTTATAGACTAAGACAAATTCGATCAATTTCAAAATTTTTATGTTCTAAATCACTTAATATTCTTATTCATTCTTTGGTGACCTCCAGAATTGATTATTGTAATGCTCTTTTTAAAGGTATCTCTTTAAATGAAATAAAACGCTTACAGATCATTCAAAATGCTTCCATTAAACTTATAACTAAAACTAGGAAATTTGATCATACACCCCTCTTAAAAGATGCGCACTGGCTTCCAGTCTCCCATCAGATAACATACAAACTATGCATACTCACTTTCAAAACCCTTCTTAATAAAACCCCAGCATTTATTTATAAACTATTAATTCCATATTCTCCAAACAGAACTCTGAGATCCAACGAACAGAACTTACTAACTATTCCATCCCTTAAGGTTATCAATACAAGACGACAATTCATTTTCTCTGTTACTGCACCTCAGTTGTGGAACGCCCTTCCAATTTATTTAAGGGAAGAGCAGAATCTTGAGAAATTTAAAAGTAATTTAAAAACATTTCTCTTTAAAGATGCTTTTGGTAATTACCGAAACTCTCCGCAGCTCAGATTATTTTATTGTACTATATTATATTGTCTTTCTGTTGCTCATTTTGTATTTTTCCCTTTTTGTTCTACTTTTCTATATTGATTTTGTATTTCATCTCCCCCCTTCCTTGTGTATATAAGTTTGTAATGTTAAATTTTTAATTTCGAATGTCATTATGTATTGTTCTGTAATGTATTGTTTCCCATAAATTGTAATTTTAATTTGTTCATCGCTTTGAAATATAATTAAGCGATTAATCAAAACAATTATTAAACTTGAAACAAATTTTTTCACATTTCAAAGATTAATGCAAGACAGAGTTCATTTGCTTCAGTGTTTTCCTCAGGCCCCTCCAGTCCTTGAAGGCCCAACAATGTTCAGCATGTATCCAGCAGATTGTCATAGAAGAGCCTTTGCTGTCAAGTCTAATTGTGACATCGCCTCTAGTAACCTAGGATCCAGGTACGCCTATCTGCGCATTTGCAGTTCAGGGACCCCACTCTCTTCCTGCCTGGTTAGAGCCAGACGTACATCCGGTTTCAGATCCTCAACCATTTCAGGTTGTTCGGCCAGCCCCTTCAGAGGAGTATTCCTACCTGAAATTTATACAGAAGTTTTCTTCCCTGCTTTGCCTGGATCAGGTATCAATGTCAACAGGTAGCAAAGATTTTCAAACTATTCTGCAGTCTTGTAAGACCCCTTTGAAGGAGTTAGTGGCTCTGCCAGTACATCAAGTTCTACAGGATCTTCAAATGGCAAAAACCTGTTTCAGTATCAACATCTTACTAAGTGATTGGAGTTGAAATATAAGGTTCAACCATCCCTTGGTCATGATCTCCAACAACTTCCTCACCAATTGATGGTATCGGAGTCAGCTATCAAAAAAGCTAAAGTTTCAAAGTGTCCATTATCTGTGCCCCCAGGAAAGGACCTTCACCTTCTTGACTCCATAGGCTGCAAAGTTTATCAGGGCTCAATGCTTTCATCGAAGATCATTGCCCACCAGCTGCAAATTCTCCAATTTGCAGCAATTAGAAGCTGCTTCTCAGGAACCATTACCAACTCTTCTCATTTGCCCTTCAAGAATCTATCTATCATCTAATTAAAACCAACTATAATGCCTATGACATGACATCTCTAACCGCAGCGGTAGCTGTAGTGGCCAAATGCACTGCATGGTTGTGAGCGTTGGATCTTACAGAGGACCTGCATAATAGGTTGGCAGATGCTCCCTGCTTGGGTGACAGTCTTTTTGGTGAAAAAGTTCAAGCAACAGTTTCACAGCTTAAAGAAGACTCCTCAACTAGTAGGGAACTCTCAGCGGATTCCTTGTAACATCCTCACGTTTAGATGGCCTTCATCTTCTTCTTTCTCTTACTGAAGAGCATACATCAGCAGTTTTTTCAGCAATACTACCCAAGACACAAATTTGCTCCGTATAACCGATCTGCTTTTCAAAGATTGCAGTCTTCTTCTTTCCTTCCTAAATGGTGTTCGAGAGACAGGAAGCAACAGACTATGTCTCATCTTCCTGCTATTTAGCCTTCTCCTAGTTTTTGACCATCTATCAGGGGGGCGTCTAGCTCACTTCCTTTCAGCTTGGCAGGCCATTACTTCAGCATAGTTTCCTCAATTTCCTTCTCAACACCACACCATTTCAACCTCTGCTTCCTTCTGCAGTTCCACATCAGCACATTCTGCAGCTCACAGCAGAAGTCTCTCTTCTTCTAAGCAGCAATGTCATCGAGAAGGTGCCAAGAGCTCAGGCAAACAACGGCTTCTACTCCAGGTTCTTCCTCATCCACAAAAAGATGCAAGGCCTATGACCAATTCTAGACCTCAGACCTCTCAATGCCTGTCTCAAGAAGGAGAAGTTCAGGATGATTTCTCTTCCAATAATTCTGCCTCTATTGAAACAATATGATTGGCTAGCTGCCCTAGACCTCAAGGATGCATACACTCACATCCCCATTCATCCTGCTCACTGGCACTGCCTTCATTTCAAATTCCTAAGTCAACATTTTCAATACAAGGTGTTACCCTTTGGCCTGTCGCCAGCACCGAGAGTTTTCATGAAGTGCCTGGCTGTGGTAGCAGCACATCTGCGAAAACAGCACCACACGGTGTTTCCTTATTTGGACATTTTTCCATCTGGTCACACGATCACTACCAGGATCCTCTGAGTTGTCCAACTGACTGCATTTTATCATATCTTCTGCATTTGCCAGATTCGGGTCTCAAATCAAATTCAGTCTACTTTCATCTTGCAGCTATCTCGGCCTTCCATACTTTATTGCAATGTTCTTCAACCACCGGTCCATGGACCAGTGCCGGTCCACAGAAATTTCCTACCAGTCCACAGGACCAGCACATGCATCAGACCGAAATAGTGTTCTTCAACCGCCGGTTCACGGTGCGATCGATGCGGCGTTATCTTTGAGCCAGCTCCCTCTTCCTAACTGATTCAGTGCACAAAGCCATGGGCAGTGGCTCCTACGGGCATCCTGTGCCTGAACCGGAAGCCTTCTCTCTGACGTTGCAACGTCAGAGGGAAGGCTTCCAGATGAGGCACGGGACTTGCAAGGTGCAATTAGTACTATTATGGGGGCGGGGTCTGGGGTGGAGATTGGGTAGAGATAGGCGGGGTCTGGCCCATGACTTGTCCCAGTGTTCTTCAACCGCCGGTCCACGGACCGATGCCGGTCCACAGAATAATTCTTTTATTTCTGCCATTCCATAGGTGTAAAAAGGTTGAAAAACACTGCTTTAGTGGACAGTAAACCAGTTTCACATCATCCGCTCATTTCTTGTTTTATTAGAGGTCTTAATAATCTCAGGCCTCCAACAAGAGATACATCTCCAGCATGGGACCTGAATTTAGTTCTGGATGTCTTAATGCAGGACCCGTTTGAACCATTGGGGTCTGCTTCGCTTCCTTTCCTGACTTGGAAAACAGTTTTTTCTTATAGCTTTAATTTCAGCAAGAAGAATTAGTGATCTTCAAGCACTAGTCACATATTATCCTTACCTCCAATTTTTTCCGCATAAAGTACTATTACGAACTCATCCAAAATTCCTTCCGAAGGTTGCCATGGATTTTCATTTCAACCAAACTATAACTCTGCCATCGGTTTTTCCGCCTCCACATTCCTCTATCAGAGCAACATCTACATACATTGGACTGTAGAAGAGTATTGCTTTTTTATCTCGAGGCAACTGTTTCCCTGTGACAAACAAACCAGCTCATTTCCTATAACCAGCTCCACAAGGAAACCTGCATCCAAAAGAGCTCTCTCCTCTTGGATAGTACATTGCATCAAATTTTGCTACACAAGAGCGCAAGTTCAACCGCCTGGAATAATTGAAGCTCATAAAGTAAGAGCTATGGCTGCTTCAATAGCAAATCTGAAATCCATTCTCATTCAGGAGATTTGTAAGGCGGCAACTTGAAGCTCTAATCTAATCTAATCCTTAGGTTTGTATACCGCATCATCTCCACGTTCGTAGAGCTCGACGCGGTTTACAGTAGGAGAAATAGGAAGGAACTACAACAGAGGTTTAGAGGTAGAAGTGTGAAGAAAATTTAGAGGACTTGGGATGCCAAGATATAAGTTTCCTTGATTCCTAAGTTGGAGAGAGACTTACATTTTTTGAGAAAAGCCAGGTTTTCTAGCTGTAACTGAAATATGAATTATACTTTATTACAACTCAGTTCAAAAGGGTGTCTGGTTGTTCCAAACCACAAAAAGTCCTAAAAGAACAATTCAAAAGACAAAAACCAAGATACAGTTCACAGTGTCAGAATGCTCCCAATGAAAAGAAATTTCAGCATCAGTGTTCATACTTGTAACAACTAAAAGAAAAACGTTTGGAAACAGCTCCTGGGCTTCTCTGTGCTTCCCAGTCTTTACTTCAGCTGTACTCTGATCCAGATGTTCTTTAAGCCACGTGCAGTGCAGGCACAGAAGTTCACACAGGTAGGATCTTTAAGAAAGAGTTCTGCACTCACCCTGGTTCAAGCATATAAAAATCTCAGTGAAAACAGACAAGAAAACAAAAACTTATTTTCACAGCTGTGCTGCACTAATCAACACAGCTCCAGTGCCCCCAGCACTAGACGGTTTCTTACACAAGCCTAGAGAAAAAAACAACAACTTTCAACTGTTCCTCATAAAACCTTGGTTTCACACAATACTGTGTAGCAAACAGTTCCTTATTGCAAAAGAAGAAAAATTAAAAGTCTGTAGTACTTGTCATCACTACTCTTCACTTTTAAGCATTTCTTAACCGTTTCGCTTGCCTTAGTTCAAGTAGTCCTCTATTGCTTGTTGGTCTGTATTTGCTTACTCTGCATAGACCTGCGTCTCCATTTGCCTTTTATAGGTCCACTAGTCTTTAAGCCTAACATTAACGGGTGCTAGAATAGATGTGTGTGTCTGTCTTTCTTTCTCTCTCTTTCCTCGGCTGTCCACCACCACCCCTTGCCTGCTCCCCCTGTCCAGCAGTAGCCCTTTTTCCTTCCTTTTCCCTCTCCCATGTCCAGCAGCACCCCTTCCCTGCTCCCCCTATCCAGCAGCAGCCCTTTTCCCTTTGTTTTACCTCCCCCCTGTCCAGCAGCACTTCTTCCCTGCTCCCCCTGTCCAGCAGTAGGCCTTCTCCCTTCTTTTTACCTCCCCCCTTGTCCAGCAGCACACCTTACCTGATCTGCTTGTCCAGTAGTACCCCTTCTCCTTTCCCTGCTCCCCCTGTCCAGCATCCGCTAGCCTGGGCAGCCTCGGGGCTATTGCTAGGCCAGCCCACCTCGCATTATCGAAATGGGCTGGCCTAGCAAGTGCCCCACGGCTGCTGCGTTTGCTGGTCCGGGGGTGAGAAGAGGCGTCCCGGCAGAGGCAGCGCAGGAGTAAAACCACCACCGCCGCTCAAATCTCTCCACGCGCTGCAAACCATCGTTGAGCCACCGCAAGCCATCCTATGCGCCGCAAATCAAATTCGGCACGGAGACAGACAATACGGTGGCAGGGATCACAAAACCCTAAGCGCGCATGCGCGCTTAGGGTTTTATTATAGAGGATGGCTTGTGGCAGTTCCCCTGCAGCCTGATCCCTCAGCCCTGGCTTCTCCTGGCCATGCTGCTGGATTTTTGCCTATCCAAGGATCACTGGCTGTAAATACAGGTCCTTTCTGGAATAGAACTTTCATGTTTCAAGCAAGTAAACAGCAGTCTTGGTTAGGCAATTACATCAATGGAGCCAGGTTGACTTATGGCGCATTTTGGAAAGAAATTAAGACTGCATTGTTTGACAGATTTAGCTCCTAAACCAGGGGTGTCCAACCTTTTGGCTTCCCTGGGCCGCATTGGCTGAAAAAAAATTTCTGGGGCCGCGCAAATGCTGCAGCAAGACAAAGGAGGGAGCCGGCAAGCTGGTAAACACCCGGGGGCAGCACAGGAAAACACTGCATCGCCCTTGACCGGGGCCGCACAAAATACTTCATGGGGCCGCAGGTTGGACACCCCTGTCCTAAACAGAAATCATTTAAAATTAATAATTCTATACTGACTATTCTTGAGTAACATGTTGTACTTTTACTATTTGTATTCTGTAATTCGCTGATTGTCCAGTTCTCTTCAGTGTAAACCGCCTAGAAATCGTAAGATCGTGGCGGTATATCTGTTCCTGAAGTATTTAGGCAGCTGACCTGTACAATTCTTACTCCAAAATAACTATTAATCTATACCTGCTAATCACTAGCTCTTAACTCAAGTTCCACTCAAGTTGTACCATCTTTTAATTATTGTAAACCGCATTGAACTTCACGGTCCTGCGGTATATAAACTGTTATTATTATTATTTTTATTATTATAGAAGAATGAAGTTATATTATGGTATGTCTGGGATGCTCACTCTTCATGTCCTATCACACCTCCTCCTCCTCTAGCAGTGCAGCCCTAGCATTTAATAGGCTAGTGCCCTGCCCCCAACCACCAGGTGAAAGACTCTACACAGCACGCTGCAGCTGCCTGCTTCCTGATTTAAAACGTTTACTTTCTGTTAAGTGTGTATGCTGTACTACAGACCAATCTGCCCTCTTACTCCCTCTGGTGCTTTCGGAGAAAACACCAGTCTCTGGATTTTCTGACTTTACCAGAGATGGAATGTCTCCAACAGCTTCAACTGGCCCTGCTGTCTTAGGAACACTCCTGTATATATAAATAAATAATGCTGCTCCATAAAATTACACCATCAATTATATATCAAAATCATATACAAGCTAAAAGTTCTAGTTCTCTATTTAATCCTGAAGGATAAATGGTATTAAATTCAAAAATCATCTTCTGCTCAGTAATCATAAGTATGGTAACCTCTGTCTCCATCTCTCTATGACAAGTTTGGTTTACATATAACAAAAAATTTGTGATTTTTCTTTATAGAATGTTCAACCAATTTTTTATTTTTTTTTAACTCTTATTTAAACCCATTTGATCGATCCAATCTGGGCATGGGCACCAACATGCATATATTATTTTTTCAGTCTTACAATTACAAAAAAGTCTCAAATAAAACATTTTACTCATAACAGGGTGTTGAAAAGAATTAATATTAATATTATCTAAACAGATCAAACAATTTGCATATGGATTTCCATAAGGAAAATGTTCATGCAGTATATCTCTCTTAACTAGAGATGTATTACAAAATGCTGATGACACTAAAATATCTCTTAAATTACTTCCTATTTTATATGCAATTAATAATTCTTTACCAGCAAAATTATCAATAGATGCTTTTTCTTTTTTTTTTTAATCTTTATTCATTTTCAAAACCCAACAGTAAGTGCAACAGATAAGCAAACAAATAATACAATAATCAGCACTCAATACAATCAAATGATATAATAAATATATATCACCCCCCCCCCCCATACCTTCCCACCCACCCTTCCTGGACGTGCATAACAGAAATCAAGGGGAAATACGTATGATCAATTCTTACAAAATTTTGTTAATGTATCCCAAACCACCTTGAATTTATTATAGTGTCCCAATTGTATCGAATTCATACGTTCAAATTTATAACTTTTACATATGGTTTCCCACCAAAAATTGTAATTTAACCTGTCCCAATTTTTCCAGTTTTTCATGATCAGCTGCATAGCAACTCCTGTTATGATGAGAAGTAATCTATTCTGATTTGCATTAATTGGACTTTTGGGCATTAATAAAGTTCCAAACAATACAACATTATACACCACTGATAATGGAACTTCCAGGATCATAGTAATTTGACCCCATATAGATCTCCAAAATTTAAGTATCAAGGGGCAATAGAACAATAGTTGATCCAGCATCCCTATATCAAGATGACAGTGCCAGCATCTATTTGACTTAGAACTATCTAACTTTTGCAACCGAACAGAGGTCCAGAAAATTCTATACAACAGAAAAAACCAAGTCTGCCTCATAGATGCTGAAGTTGTCCATCTCATCCTCCCAAGTCCAAATCCAAATCCGTGGCCATTGAGTAGCAAAAATTTGCTGCTTTGTCTCAATGCTCCAAATGTCTTTAAGACTAGTTTTTAGCTTCTTATTCAAATATTCCGATATTAATTTATACCACTTGGCTGCCTGATGTCCCAGGAAATCTGTCTGGAAGCACAGACCCGGTAAGCTATATTGAGTTTTTAAGTTACACCAATCATGGAATCCCTTATGAATGGCCTGCTTCAACTTCAACCACTTATATACCGTATTTTCACGCAGATAACGCGCACACGGGTATAACGCGCACACGGGTATAGCGCGCAGAAACCACGATATTATGTATAAAAACTTTTGTATACCGCGCTCACGGGTATAAAGCGCATGCTGCCCGACTGTCCTTTCGCCCGCCCCGACTCTCCTCTGGCCACCCCGACTCTCCTTTCGCCCGCCCCGACTCTCCTCTGGCCACCCCGACTCTCCTTTCGCCCTCCCCGACTCTCCGTGCGCTGTCCCGACTCTCCGTTTACCCGCCCTGCCCTGCCCGCCCCCCCCCCCCCGGCAGGACCACTCGCACCCCCACCCCGAAGGACCGCCGACTCCCCGACAATATCGGGCCAGGAGGGAGCCCAAACCCTCCTGGCCACGGCGACCCCCTACCCCCACCCCGCACTACATTACGGGCAGGAGGGATCCCAGGCCCTCCTGCCCTCAACGCAAACCCCCCTCCCTCCAACGACCGCCCCCCCCCCCCCAAGAACCTCCGACCGCCCCCTCATAAATGCTTTTATTAGAAGCTTATGGCTTGCCCACTAAATATCCTCCCTTCTGGAAGACACAGCAGAGAGTCTAATAAGAGCCCACGAGATACAAAAGTTTTTCTACATAGTTCCCACCCCGCCCGACGCCCGATTCACCCCCCCCAGCAGGACCGCTCGCACCCCCACCCCGAACGACCGCTCGCACGCGCTCCCACCCGCACCCGCGATCGGAGCAAGAGGGAGCCCAAGCCCTCTTGCCCGGCCGACTCCCCGACAATATCGGGCCAGGAGGGAGCCCAAACCCTCCTGGCCACGGCGACCCCCGCACTACATTACGGGCAGGAGGGATCCCAGGCCCTCCTGCCCTCGACGCAAACCCCCCTCCCTCTAACGACCGCCCCCCCCAAGAACCTCCAACCGCCCCCCCAGCCGACCTGCGACCCCCCTGGCCGACCCCCACGACACCCTCACCCCCCTTCCCCGTACCTTTGGTAGTTGGCCGGACAGACGGGAGCCAAACCCGCCTGTCCGGCAGGCAGCCAACGACGGAATAAGGCCGGATTGGCCCATCCGTCCCAAAGCTCCGCCTACTGGTGGGGCCTAAGGCGCGTGGGCCAATCAGAATAGGCCCTGGAGCCTTAGGTCCCACCTGGGGGCGCGGCCTGAGGCACATGGGCCCAACCCGACCATGTGCCTCAGGCCGTGCCCCCAGGTGGGACCTAAGGCTCCAGGGCCTATTCTGATTGGCCCACGCGCCTTAGGCCCCACCAGTAGGCGGAGCTTTGGGACGGATGGGCCAATCCGGCCTCATTCCATCGTTGGCTGCCTGCCGGACAGGCGGGTTTGGCTCCCGTCTGTCCGGCCAACTACCAAAGGTACGGGGAAGGGGGGTGGGGGGGTCGTGGGGGGCGGCCAGGGGGGTCGCGGGGCGGCGGGGGGGGCGGTCGGAGGTTCTTGGGGGGGGGCGGTCGTTGGAGGGAGGGGGGTTTGCGTCAAGGGCAGGAGGGCCTGGGATCCCTCCTGCCCGTAATGTAGTGCGGGGTGGGGGTAGGGGGTCGCCGTGGCCAGGAGGGTTTGGGCTCCCTCCTGGCCCGATATTGTCGGGGAGTCGGCCGGGCAAGAGGGCTTGGGCTCCCTCTTGCTCCGATCGCGGGTGCGGGAGGGAGCGCGTGCGAGCGGTCGTTCGGGGTGGGGGTGCGAGTGGTCCTGCTGGGGGGGTGAATCGGGCGTCGGGCGGGGTGGGAACTATGTAGAAAAACTTTTGTATACCGCGCTCATGCGTATAACGCGCGAGGGGTATGCGCGGTAGGTAAAAACGCGTATAACGCGCGCGTTATATGCGTGAAAATACGGTACTTGAGACTTTGCAATACCAAATGTTTGTTGCAGTCATGAAAAGTCAAGCAGCTTTCCATCTGATAACACATCATCCAGTGTGCGTATACCTGCCTGCAGCCAGTGCTTCCAGAGGATCTTAGACGCGCCAGTTTGAATCTTGGCGTTCAACCACAAGGACTTACACATGGATTGATGAATCGGAATAGGTGTTACATTATTAATAAATTTTAATGTTTTGCCATGTGGAAACTAAAATTCTATTCTTATAAAGCCTAGGTAACTTGCTACTTAAAACATGACACAAACGCAATGGAGACAGGAGTTGCCATTCCAAGTAAAGTATGAGTGTCAAAGCTTTTTGCCATGGCCTGCAATAAAAAAAAGCCCTAATGCAACCATAAAAGGGGGCAGAGGAATATTATTTGAAAGGTAATTAAATTCTAATGTGCATACTATTTTCTCATTAGTACTTTTCTGTGACTTCTTAAGAAGTTCTTCCCTATTCTTAAAAACTGACTGTAGGGTAAATTTCTCTTAAGAGACCTATTAATGGCAACTATTAGAATAAATAGGTTATGTACAGATGATTTTAGTTTAAAAAAACAGAATATTGATCTCAAATCGAGATTTAAGGCCCTTTTTACAAAGCCATGGTGGCAAGTCCCGGCATGGCAAATGTGATGGAGCCCATAGGAATTTGAATTTCTTAAGAAGGCCCCTTATTCTGTAATTATGTGCATAAATTAGAGGAATGCCCCTGATATGCCCCTGACTCTCCCATTTCTACACCTCCTTTCTGCCACTGTAGATAAAGTGCCTAAATTTACACACCTAAATGTAAATCTAATTAACATTGATAATTGTTTAAGAAGCCAATTATTACATTACTTTACATTACATTAGGGACTTCTATTCCACCTATACCTTGCAGTTCAAGGCGAATTACAAAAGAGCTAACTGGACATTTCCAGTGAAGTTACAACAGTATTGGTTGTTGTTTTTTTTGGTTACAAGGGAGGAGAGGTAACTGGATTAATTCCGGAAGAACTTGCAAATTGGATATTAAATTGACTCATTATTCAACTTAAGTTACACAAGGAAATTTGACATGCACCCAAATTTGTACGCATAATTCAAAGCTCCATATCTAGAATTCAGGGGTATGTGTCTAATCTCATATATCAGGTTTAAAGGAGCCTAATGACAATTTATGTTCTTCCTCCACTACCTCCTCTTAAAGATTTCAATATGTATGCTTTGGAAGAAAGGCAGGAAAAGTGAAATATAATAGAGACATTTAAATTCTTTGATGGCATAAATGCACAGGAGGTATGTGTTTTTCAACTGAAAGGAAGCTCTGGAATGAGAAGGGGATAAGATAAAGGTTAAAGGGGAAAGACTGAGGAGTGACCTTAGGAAATACAGTACTTCTTTACAAAATGGTGGGTGAATGTGAAGAATGGCTTCCCTGTGGAGGTGGTACAGATGAAGACTGTACCTGAATTCATGAAGCCATAGGACAGACATGTAGGGAAAGGGATAGCAGAGAATAATAGATGGTATAGATCGGGGTAGGCAATTCCGGTCCTCGAGAGCCACAGGCAGGTCAGGTTTTCAGGATATCCACAATAAATATGCATGGGATAGATTTGCATCTCAAGGAGGCAGTGCATGCAAATCCATCTCATACATATTCATTGTGGATATCCTGAAAACCTGATTTGCCTGTGGCTCTCGAGGACTGGAATTGCCTACCCCTGGTATAGATGAACTAGATCCACAAAAGGTTAATCTACTGAAAACAACAAACCATTAAATCTAATGGTAATTTATAAATGAAGGAAAAGATCTCAGAGTTGCCACTCCCAGGATAATAGTGTTATTGTCCAAAAGGGAATTGTGGCATGTGGTTTCTTTCATTGATCAAAAAAACCTTCATTGTTGATTATTGTGTTTAATATTTAAATTCTTATTATTAAAATAATTTTTTATTTAAATACTACCACTCTAAACTAGTTTTCTCATTATCTTCAAGGAGTAGAAACATAGAAACATAGAAAGATGACGGCAGAAAAGGGCCAAGGCCCATCAAGTCTGCCCACTATAGACCCTCCCCTTAAGATTAGCTAGTGTTTTGCCCTGACCCTCTTAGGGATCCCACATGGGCGTCCCATTTATTCTTAAAATCTGGCACGCTGCTTGCCTCGATCACCTGCACTGGAAGCCCGTTCCACCGATCAATCACTCGCTCCGTGAAGAAATACTTCCTGGTGTCGCCGTGAAACTTTCCGCCCCTGAGTTTGAGCGGGTGCCCTCTTGTGGTTGAGGGGCCTCTAAGAAGGAAGATGTCATCTTCCACTTCTATACGTCCGGTGATGTATTTAAACGTCTCAATCATGTCTCCCCTCTCCCTGCGCTCCTCTAGAGTGTAGAGCTGCAAATTGTCTAGTCTTGCTTCGTACGGGAGACCTTTAAGCCCTGAGACCATTCTGGTGGCCATTCTTTGGACCGACTCGACCCTCTGCACGTCTTTGCGGTAGTGTGGCTTCCAGAATTGCACGCAGTATTCCAGATGAGGTCTCACCATGGCCCTGTACAATGGCATAATGACAGCAGGCTTTCTGCTGACAAAACTTCTACGGATGCAACCCAGCATCTGCCTTGCCTTTGAGGAAGCCTTCTCCACCTGATTGGCAGATTTCATGTCTGCACTAATGATTACTCCCAAATCTCGTTCCGCTGAAGTCCTGGTCAAGGTCTCCCCGTTCAAGGTATAAGTTCTGCACGGGTTTCTGTTACCTAGGTGCATGACCTTACATTTTCCAGCATTGAAGCCCAGCTGCCAGGTTGAGGACCAGCATTCCAATGTGCGCAGGTCCTGCGCCATACTATCTTGTAAATTGTCCTCGCTTACCATATTACATAGTTTGGCGTCGTCGGCGAATAATGTTACTTTACCTTGAAGCCCTTGAGTCAGATCTCCTATGAATATGTTGAAGAGGAGCGGACCCAAGACCGAGCCCTGAAGCACCCCGCTGGTCACCTCCGATGTCCCAGAGAAAGTACCGTTAACCATCACCCTCTGACGTCTGCCACTCAGCCAATCTCTGACCCATGCCGTCAGAGTCTCTCCCAACCCCATTGATTTCATCTTGTTTAACAGACTGCGGTGTGGGACGCTGTCAAAAGCTTTACTGAAGTCCAGGTACACTATGTCCAGTGAATCTCCTTCATCCAGTCTTTTTGTTACCCAGTCAAAGAAGCTGATGAGGTTTGATTGGCAGGACCTACCCTTGGTGAATCCATGTTGATTGGGGTCCCGTAGATTCCCTTCGTTCAAGACCGTGTCCAACTGGCGTTTGATCAGTGTTTCCATGATTTTGCATACTATTGATGTCAGACTCACCGGTCTGTAATTTGCAGCCTCTGTCTTGCAACCCTTTTTGTGTAGAGGAACGACGTTAGCTGTTTTCCAGTCCAAGGGGACTGTCCCTGTACTCAGTGAGAAATTGAATAGTACGGCTAACGGTTCTGCCAGGACATCACCTAACTCCCTAAGTACTCTGGGGTGCAGATTGTCCGGTCCCATGGCTTTGTCCACCTTGAGTTTTGTTAGCTCAAAGTAAACCTCGCTGGGTGTGAATTTAAAACTCCGAAACGGGTCTTTTGTGTTTGACTGTGGTTTCAATTGAGGGCCGGACCCTGGCGCCTCGCAGGTGAAGACCGAGCTGAAGTATTTATTTAGTATTTCTGCTTTTTCGGGATCTGATTCTGCGTAATTCCCATCTGTTTTTCTCAGGCGTACTATCCCGTCTGTGTTCTTTTTCCTGTCACTGATATACCGGAAGAAGGATTTGTCCCCTTTCTTAATGTTGTTTGCTAGAGTTTCTTCCACTCGAAGTTTGGCCTCCCTGACTGCCGTTTTGACCTCTGTGGACTTGATCCTGTGTAGCAGTTTATCTTCGCTTTTCCCGGTGCGTTTGAAGGAAGCAAATGCGTTTTTCTTCTCCTTAACGAGACGTGAGATCTCTGCGGTGAACCACTGGGGTTTGTCCTTTCTTCGCTGTTTATGTGATGATTTTATGTAACGGCAGGTTGCCTCGTGTATGACAGATTTCAGGGATGACCACATATCCTCCACATTCTCTGTCTCCGTTTGGTCCTGGAGTGCCTGATGGACGAAAACTCCCATACGTGCAAAGTCTGTTCCTCGGAAGTTGAGTACCTTTGTTTTAGTGTTTGATCTATGGAAACCTTTCCTCAGATGGAACCATATCATGTTGTGATCGCTGGAGGCTAGCTTATCTCCCACGAAGATTTCTGAGACGCTTTCTCCATTGGTGAGTACTAGGTCAAGGATCGTTTGGGCCCTAGTGGGTTCCATTACCATTTGATTGAGGCGTGCTCCTTTTATGGAGGCTAATAGCCTCTTGCTTCCGCTGGTTGTTGCTGAAGGTGTGCTCCAGTCTACATCTGGCATATTGAAGTCTCCCATTAGTACAACGTCCCCCCTTAGCGCGATATTTTCTATGTCTTCGATTAGTTCCGTGTCCTTGACTTCCGGTTGTCTTGGTGGTCTGTATACCACACCAAGATACAGGCATTTTTCTCTCCCTCTGGCCAGGTTCACCCAGAGGGATTCCCCGCTGTACTTGACTTCCGAGATTCTGGTGGTTTTGATTCCTTCTTTAATGTATAGCGCTACCCCTCCGCCTAATCTGCCCTCTCTGTCTCGACGAAGTAAACTGTAACCCGGTATAGCCATATCCCACCCATGAGAGTCCGTGAACCAGGTCTCGGATATTGCCACTACATCTAGGTTGGCATTCACTATCTCGGTTTCCAATTGCAGAATTTTATTGCCTAAACTGTGTGCATTGACATACATGGCCCTCCATCCCTTGTGTTTGTTAGAGCTGTCATGCGTGCTATGGGTGCTTACCTTGGGCTCAAAAGGGCGGTTGTGTCTCGCCTCCACTGGATGGTTCCTTACTGCTGTGGAATGTGAGTGGATACCCTCCCCCAACTTACCTAGTTTAAAGCCCTGCGAAGTAGGCGGGCTAGACGGTGTCCCAGTACGTTTTTACCTCTTTTGGTCAAGTGAAGTACTTATCTTATAATTTTTTCTTATAGATTTTTCTTTATTTTTTCAAATTTTTTGTGCAAAAATGCCTAAAGTGCAAATATTTCCTAAAGTGGCTAGTGCAAATCTAGCTTATTCAAATAAATAGGCTGTGCAAAATAGCAAGATAGCAAATACAAAACATCATGAGCAAGCCTTAAACTGGCACTTATCTTTTAAGCATGATGTGGCATATAACGGCAGGTTCATCGAGCCGTAAGCAACCCGTATATCCCAACCAACGGGGACCCGTTTCGCCGCACTCATGCGGCTTCCTCAGGGTAGTACAAGGCAAACGGGCTAAAGATAAAAATATAAAGACAAAATCATTGATTAAAAGATATCTATGATGTGAAATTGTTAAATATTAAACCAGCAGAATTAAAGCACAGCTTACTTACTGGTAACGTATAGCAATCCGGGCTGTTGTTACACATACCCGCTTGAAAAAATGGCGCTTAAGAGCACAGGACGCCAACGCATGCGCCATGCAACTACCAATCGGGTGTTTTAAAGAAGGAAACATTAGACAAAATAAATCATTAAAATGAATCATTAAAATGATTGAGCAGCTAAATCAAATAAATACAGACCAGTCTACTGCCGTATTTAGACCATATGGATGCATACTTTTAAGGACATAAATCCACCTTACTTCTCTTCTCTGTAATCTTTTAACTCTGTCTCCCCTGCGCTGAATTTTTGGTTCATGATCAATAGCTAATACTCTGAGGTCAGAGAAATTATATTTGTACTGAGTGCAGTGTTCTACAATAACTTCAGAGCATCGGTTGCGTTTAAGATTGGACTTGTGTTCGCATAATCTTGTTTTCAAATCACGTGTCGTCATTCCGACATATAGCATCTTGCAGGGGCAGAGAATAACATATATAATGAAGGAGGATCTGCAGTTCGTAAAATAATTCAATGTATATTGTTTATTGTTATTGGGATTAATAAAAATTTTTGTTTGTATAGTGATTTCACATATATTACATGATAGACATTTATAGTGGCCTTTGGTCTGCTGAGATGTTGACACAGATTTCATTATGGATGGACATAGAATCTCTTTTCAATTTGAATTTCTTGAAAAAGCAATTCGAAGATCCTTGTTTTCAAAAATAGAGTGAAGTTTCATGATGTTCCAATTACTTCTCATGATCTGTGTTACTTTGTTAGAATTAGAAGAGTACCTCATTACAAAAGTCTCTACATCATCTTCAAAAGAATTGTTCCTTTTCATATCCAAAAGATGGTCTCTGTTAGTGTACTTTGCTCGAAGTCTTGCCTTATTCACTACATGATGAGGATAACCTCGTGATGTCAATTTCTCTTGTAATTTCTTTGATTGTTTTTGATATTCATTTAAATTAGTACAATTTCTTCGGACTCTCAGCATTTGCGAAAAAGGTAAACTTTCCTTCAATTTTAACAGATGACAACTGTCAAATTGAAGGAAAGTATTTTTATCAGTATTTTTCGTAAAAACTTTAGTTACAAACATATTGTTATCCTGGCATATATCTACATCTAAAAAATGTATATTCGTGTTGGAACATTCCACTGAAAATTTGATGTTATTGTCACAGGAATTTAGCCAGGAAACAAAATAATTGAGTTCGCTGTGAGTTCCTTTCCAAAGAAGGAATACATCGTCGATGTATCTGTGCCATGAATAAATCAAAGATTCAAACGGGGAGTTCTTAATCCAAACCCTTTCAAAATCAATCATGTATAAGTTTGCAATAGATGGCGCAAATGTAGCGCCCATTGCTACCCCTGTAAGTTGTAGTAAACACATTTCATTCTCAAAGATAAAAAAATTTTCTTTTAGAGCTAGCCTTGTCAATTGAACAAGAAATTCAGGTGGAATAAGAAAAGGCCTAGCTGATGCAAAAAGAGCTTCTTTCACAATTTGAATTGCTGAGTCCTGGGGAATGACTGTATACAGGGAAGTGACGTCTAGAGTTACTTTAAAAAAGGAAAATCATCAGATGGAACTGACGACAAAATATTCAAAAAGTGAACAGTATCTTTAATATAGGTATCACTAGAACTAACAAGATCTTTCAAAAAGAAATCCACAAATTTACTTAAAGGTTCAAGGAGTGAATTGCGAGAAGAAATAATAGGTCGTCCAGGTGGACGAGCTAAACACTTGTGCACTTTTGGTAGAAAGTAAATAACTGGAATCGTGGGGTTAGCTGTAAATAAGAACCTCGCATCTCTGGAGGACAGAAAACCAGCATAAGTTCCTTCTTTAATGATCCTCTTGATGATGCCTTGCAGACGTTTGGTGGGATCAAGTTTAATAATTTTATATGTACTTATATCTTTCAGTTATGATGAACTAGACCAGAGGTAGGTAATTCCGGTACTCAAGAGCCGGAGCCAAGTCAGGTTTTCAGGATATCCACAATGAATATGTATGAGATGGATTTGCATGCACTGCCTCCTTGAGATGCAAATCTATCTCATGCATATTTATTGTGGATATCCTGAAAACCTGACCTGGCTCCGGCTCTCAAGGACTGGAATTGCCTACCCGTGAACTAGGCTATGCAGTGTTTATGTGCCATTATTTTCTATATTTCTCTGGTCTTTAGAGTACACACATTTCCAAACAGTTCACTTTACAGAAGCATTCATGATTTGTTGAATGTTCTAGTGTTTGTGGTATTAAGTAATTCCAGATGAGGTTTCTTCCCTTCAGTGTATAGTCCTGCTATGAACAGATATGCGCTTAAACAGGCGATTTGAATTTGACTGTCTTTTGTTTTGTTCTATTTATTTATGTTTCAGGGCCAAGTCATGTTCAGAAATGGGGAGAGGATGGGAACCATCAAATTTACCCAGTTTCAAGGTAGGATATGGATGTTTACTTTCTTGCCTGGTCTTTGATAAGCTTGTTCACATGATTTACATATATCTCTAACCACCTTCTCCCTTTTATGAAGCCACGTTAGGCTTTTTTATTGCCAGCCATGGTAATATTAGCTCTGATGCTCATAGGTGATAAAAATAAAAGCCTAATGCTGCTTTGTAAAAGGAGTCCTAAAGAAAGTTTGGCAGTGGGAGACAAATTAACGTGGAGGGGCAAAATAAAAAAAAACATCTAAGTCCCCTTTTGGCTTTTAGGCGAAGGAGGAGGCACATGGGCCCACCCGGGTCATGTGTCTAAGGCCCCGCCCACAGGAGGGGCCTAAGGCTCCTGGGCCTATTCTGATTGGCCCAGGCGCCTTAGGCCTCACCAGGAGGCGGGGCTTTGGTGCCCCTGGGCCAATCCAGCCCCATTCTTCGTTGAGCTGCATGCCGGACGGACGGGTTTGGCATCCGTCTGTCCGGCCAACCTAAAATAGGTACGGAGAAGGGGGGTTGGGGTGGGGGGGTCGTGGGGTCAGCTGGGGGGGTCACAGGTCGGCTGGGAGGGCCGATCGGGGGTTCTTGGGGGGGCGGATGTTGGGGGGGAGGGGGGTGCGTAAAGGGCAGGAGGGCCTGGGATCCCTCCTGCCCGTACTGTAGTGGGGGTGGGGGTAGGGGGGGTCGCCTGGGCCAGGAGGGCTTGGGCTCCCTCCTGGCCCGAACGAGTCGAGGGTGCCGCGGGTGCCTGGGGCAAGAGGGCTTGGACTTCCTCTTGCCCCGATGTTATCAGGGGGGGTCGCGGCTGCCGCAGGGCAAGAGGGCTTGGGCTCCCTCTTGCCCTGATCGTGTTGGGGGGGGGGTCGCGGCTGCCGCAGGGCAAGAGGGCTTGGGCTCCCTCTTGCCTCGATCGTGTTGGGGGTGCCGCGGTTGGCTGGGGCAAGAGGGCTTGAGCTCCCTCTTGCCCCGATGTTGTGTTGGGGGGGGAGTGATGCATCGCGGCAGGAGAGATGCCTCATCTCCCCTACCGCGATGCCATCACTCCTCTACCCGAACTGCCGCGGGTCACGGCAGTTCGGGTAGAAGAGTGATGGCATTGCGGTAGGGGAGATGAGGCATCTCTCCTGCTGCAATGGTTAGGTTGCTGGGCCGCTGAACTGATGGCGCCAGCGGCCATCAGCTCAGTGGCCCGTTTTTCGGCACTTAGACCTGGTTTTATTTCGTCTAAGTGAAAAAGGTCTAAGTGCCGACTAAACTGTATTGGTTATACCTGTTGTACGCCTAGGAGTAGGTCGGCCCACCTCCCGCCCACTGCCCGCCCTTTCCCCTCCTCTAAACACGCCTCTTTTCTCTCTGTGCGTTTAGAGGCAGGGGAAAGGCCTAAGTTGGTTTTAGATACGTCTAAAAACCAGCTTTGGTTATGGGTACTTGGACGATCAGGCTTTTTGATCGTCCAAGTAGCCACTTAGGACACTTTTTAGACATTTTTTGTTTTTTTTTTTATTATGAACCCCATTGTGTTTATTGAATGTCTCTTTGGATAGCTTGGATGTCTCAGGTATGTTTGAAAGACCACATAAAGAAATTACTTTTACAACTACAATGATAGTAGCTCTTATTTTCCTTTGGAACAGAGATGATTTATTACGATTATACCATAAAAAGGCTTCAGTTAATTTTCTTGGGGGAAAATTCAAATGTTTCCATACATGTCCCATTGGACAATGGAGAGGAGGAAAAAAATTTCTTGCTGTATGTTAAGAGTTGATAGCATTGGGTGCCACTTCCAACTTTGTTTTCTTGCAAATGTGTTTAAAAAATAAAAAATATTTCTTTGATCCAATTCAGTTGTATAACTATCTTAATCCCAGGCTGCTCAGGAGTGAGATTCAGGAGGTAAACATGGAGGATTTTCTATACTCTTCTTTTTGTACTTCTTTATGTAGAATCAGTTTCCTCTGATTTGCGTTTCTTGGGTCCCTATGTATTGTGGACTACGTTCTTATCTTATGCTATAATTTTGTAGAATTTATAGATTTTTTTTCTTTTACTATTTGCTATATATAGGGGGTGGTTGTTATTTTATTACAAACGCTGGCTTTTACAAAGCTGTGGTAGAGATTTCTACTGTTGGAGTCTGTGGCGCAGTGGTTAAAGCTACAGCCTCAGCACCCTGGGGTTGTGGGTTCAAACCCACGCTGCTCCTTGTGATCCTGGGCAAAGTCACTTAATCCCCCCCATTGCCCCAGGTATATTAGATAGATTGTGAGCCCACTGGGACAGACAGGGAAAATGCTTGAGTACCTGAATAAATTAATGTAATCCATTCTGAGCACCCTGGGTGAACGGTATAGAAAATTGAACAAATAAATAAATACTGTGGGCTGGCAAGGTAAAGACTCCAATGCTCATAGAATTCCTAGTAGCATTTACCTGGCCAGCCCATGATAGAAACCTTTACTGCAGCTTTGTAAAAGCCAGTGAAAGTTTTTTCTTTGAAGAAAAATATTTGATGTCTATTAAAAAATAAAATAAAAATGTTTGGCATAAAATGGTTTGTCAACATATGAGCTTCACAAAAAATGATTGACAGTTGTAGGGTGGTATCCTACGGTGTCATTCCCTCTAAGTTTCTATGTTATTCCCTTTCAAAATTACCAACAAGGTACATAGAAAGAAAAGTACCCACATCATTTCCATCTCAGAGACCTGGTGGAAGGAGGACAATCAATGGGACAGAGTAGATCAAATTGGAGGGGGAAGGGGTTGCACTATATGTTAGAAGGAATTGAATCAAATAAAATAAACATTCTGCATGACATAGATAGCAGTGTGGAATCCTAATGGACAAAAATTCCATGTGTGAAAGGAAGGATCATAAAGGTAGGGTTATATTACCATCCCCCGGGACAAAATGAGCAGGTTTCAGAGATTAAGAAAGCTGGAGAATTGGGCAACAGTATAATAATGGGTGATTTCAATCACATAAAGAAACCAAATATTATGCTTGACACTATAAAGATGACCACTATATCATATATATGTCAGAATGCAGACACCCTCCTCCTCTATGAGGAAATAATGATGCATTGCAAACAGGCACGACATGATTTTTCTATGCTTAAATGTACTATGCTAGAGAAATGTCAGCAATCATCTAGAAGAGGCAACTGGAGGCGGTTTCTGCGCCAGAGGGAACAATGCTGGATTTACAAACTTCTCATATGTATCCAAAAATATGTCTAGATTGTTTTAAATTTATAAACCTGACGCCTCAGCCCCACCACTCCACCGCAATGTTAGATTCAAAACGCGGGAGATTTACTATGGGAGCCTCATCATTGGCTGTCGGGTTTGTATCATACATTTATTTATTTTTGTATTTTTATAATTTTTTATATAAATTTTTAGTATATTGATCAGTCATTAGAATTAGATTTAGACTTTAAGAAGTTTTAAGAAAATAAATATTCTCTTTCTGAGTGTCGTAATTTAGAAGTACTTAATACTTATCTCAGCGTTTAACCCAGGGAGTCAGACCCGACATGTTTCACAGCATTTGTGTTTTATCAAGGGTCTCCCTGCAAAATGTTAAAAAAGAGAAAAGAGTCACATATAATTGTGCGCTCCGCTCCCCCCCAAAATGTAATACATTCAATATGAGTAGTAGTTCAGTTTGAATAGTGTACTTACCGAGGGCGCCGCCGCCATCCGACTCCACTACTTTCATGAGAAAAGATGGCGCCGGCGTCCTCGGACCGGAATTTAAATCCTCCCTCGCTGTCATATAAAACTCCTCCCCCTGCCTTCAATTGGTCCTCGCAAGATTATACCGTCCCCCACTCTATACCGATGTTTAATCCGTGGGGTTGAACTGTATTTAGAGAAAAAAAATAAATCTTTGTTCAAATTCGTTAAGCTTAACAGGATCCTCCCGCCCTTCCCGCCCTGTTACTTTCTTAATAACCCGCCATCTTAGCTCTGTCACTGCATGTTTAAACCTTAAACAGTGCTCAACCAAAGGAGCCTGCATGTTCTTATTCATAATTCGAGATTTGTGTTCGGTTAGTCTAGTTTTTATTTTTCTACTCGTGCGTCCCACATAAATAAGTTCGCACGGGCATACTATGACATAAATCACCCCTTCAGAATCGCAGTCAGTAATATGTTGTGACTTCAAAATATCAGGACGGCCCGGAACATCCCATGTTTTTCCTTGGATGGCTAAGGGGCACCATTGACATCTACCGCATGTGCCATGGTTTCCCTCCACCCCCTCTCTGTCCGGACGAATGCCAAACTTCATAAAGTTCAATTGTTGGCCCAGTGTATTGCCTCGGGTGTATGCAATCATAGGAAAAGAACACAAAACTGAATGGGGTTGAACAATAAACCAGTGTTTTCTTAATATTTGCACTACCATTTGTACCACTCTGGAATAAGGGAGCACACAAATAAGGTTGTCTTCTTCCTCTTGTGCGGTAATTGATTCTTGCAATAGCAGATTCCTTTGTGCATATTTACCCCTATTAAATGCTTGTTTAATGGATCGTGTTGGGTAACCCCTATCCAAAAAGCGTTGTTTTAAATCCTTAGCTTGTAATTTGTATTCTTCTATGGTAGAACAAATCCTGCGTGCCCGCAGAAACTGACCCACCGGCAAATTAAATCTAAGCTTGAATGGATGAAAACTGTTAAAGTGTAAAATGGTATTGCGAGTTACTGGTTTTCTATACAGGGACGTGTTGATTCTGTCTCCCTGTATTTGTACAGTGATGTCCAAGAAATCAATTTTGGTCTTATGGCAGGTCATTGTAAATTTTATATTTGGATCCACCGAATTTAAAAATTCTACAAAGGAATTTAGTTCTTGAATCGTGTCCTGCCAGATGAAGAAAATGTCATCTAAAAATCTGCCCCAAAGTTGGATACGGGGCATCCATGGTGAGGTATAAACCCAGGTCTCCTCAAATCTGGCCATGTACAAAGCAGCTACAGAGGGGGCGAGGGTTGCGCCCATAGCCACCCCCTGTATTTGTTGGTAAAATAAATGTTGATATTTGAAGTAGTTATTCTCAATAACCCACTTCGCTAACTGCATCAAAAATTCGGTTGGAATACGATGGGACTCCCTCTTGTGGAGGGACTCCCCGATGACGGTCAAAGCTTCTTTTTGGGGGATCTGTGTATACAGTGAAACGACATCCAATGTCACCAGCCATACATCAGTCAGTGTGCCATGATATCCATTGAGAATTCTCAAAAAGTGAGATGAATCTTTTATATATGATTTTATCTTAGGCACTTCCTCTCTGAGGAAAAAATCAACCACTTTGGAAAGAGGTTCTAAAATAGAAGACCGGGTATTTACGATAGGTCTCCCCGGTGGCTTCACCAGCGTTTTATGAATTTTTGGGACGAATGAGATGCATGGAATCATGGGGTTTTTTTCAAACAAAAAAGTATATTCCTTTTTGGTAATAATGTCCCTCTCTCGGTATTCATTCAAAAATGTAAGAATTTGTTGTCCCAGATATGTAGTAGGGTCCCCCTGTAGAAGCTTGTAAGCACAAGTATCTGCCAGTTGGCGCTCCGCTTCTAGTTCGTAATTTTTTCTATCTAAAATTACCGTGGCCCCGCCTTTGTCGGCCTTTGTAATAATGATATCTTTATTATTTAATAATTCTTGAAACCCCTTCTCTTGGGCTCTAGTAGTGTTGTAGGGCCCCATGTTGTGCCAAGTGTTTTGAAGGAGTTTCAATTCAGCAGTAACCAACTGTCGGAAAGTGTGGATCAAAGGGTCCATAGAACCCGGGGGAACCCATGATGATTTTATCTTGCATATTGGGATAGAATCCCTACATGTTGTAAGAGGATCATCCATTTTCTCCTCCTCCGTTAATTGAAGATCATGCATTTGTTTGTCTCTAAAAAAAACTTTTAGTTGCATCTTCCTTATAAATGCATTAAATGCTGCATGTACTCTAAAAAAATCCGGAGGATGGGTCCTAACGAATCCCAATCCTTTCTCCAAAATTTCCAATTGAGAATTTGTAAGAGTGATAGTTGAAAGGTTGATCACTGTCGAGAGGGAACTGCTCGTGTTTTGCCCCTTGTTCGTTGTCTTCTCATCCTGCCCCGACCACGGGGGTCTGCATTGGTAGACTCCCCTGGTGTTTCGGTGGACGTCTCAGCTGGGCCCTCACTTGAGGTGTCAGACTCCCCCGAGGTGCTATCAAAAGTGACTTTCTTCTTATATGTGACTATTGGAGTTTTCTTTTGCCACGAGTAAACCCGGTCCTGTGTATAATCTTTCTGATCTCTTTTCCATTTCTTAATTTTATTAGTCCTAATGTCATCCCTAAAGGTCTTCATATTGACTTTCAACTCTTTTAGTTTTTTGTCAAAGTCGTTGGTATCTATTGTTTGTTGAAGCTCATTCTCTATAACACTGACTTTATTGCAAAGTTCTTTTTCCGTAGTCTCAGTGGTTTCCACCAAGAGAATCATAAGGTCTCTAGAGCATTTGTTTAAAATCGCTGTCCAGCGCTCTGTAAATGATTTATCAGTTGTAATCATTTTAGGCTCTTTTAGAATCCGCAGACCCCTCGGGATCATTGCGTTCTTTAAGTACTGGACTAGTGTGCTACAATGTAGCTCAGCTCTAATGGCTCGTTTCATGGTACTTTCAAGCTCAAACCATGAAACGAGCCATTAGAGCTGAGCTACATTGTAGCACACTAGTCCAGTACTTAAAGAACGCAATGATCCCGAGGGGTCTGCGGATTCTAAAAGAGCCTAAAATGATTACAACTGATAAATCATTTACAGAGCGCTGGACAGCGATTTTAAACAAATGCTCTAGAGACCTTATGATTCTCTTGGTGGAAACCACTGAGACTACGGAAAAAGAACTTTGCAATAAAGTCAGTGTTATAGAGAATGAGCTTCAACAAACAATAGATACCAACGACTTTGACAAAAAACTAAAAGAGTTGAAAGTCAATATGAAGACCTTTAGGGATGACATTAGGACTAATAAAATTAAGAAATGGAAAAGAGATCAGAAAGATTATACACAGGACCGGGTTTACTCGTGGCAAAAGAAAACTCCAATAGTCACATATAAGAAGAAAGTCACTTTTGATAGCACCTCGGGGGAGTCTGACACCTCAAGTGAGGGCCCAGCTGAGACGTCCACCGAAACACCAGGGGAGTCTACCAATGCAGACCCCCGTGGTCGGGGCAGGATGAGAAGACAACGAACAAGGGGCAAAACACGAGCAGTTCCCTCTCGACAGTGATCAACCTTTCAACTATCACTCTTACAAATTCTCAATTGGAAATTTTGGAGAAAGGATTGGGATTCGTTAGGACCCATCCTCCGGATTTTTTTAGAGTACATGCAGCATTTAATGCATTTATAAGGAAGATGCAACTAAAAGTTTTTTTTAGAGACAAACAAATGCATGATCTTCAATTAACGGAGGAGGAGAAAATGGATGATCCTCTTACAACATGTAGGGATTCTATCCCAATATGCAAGATAAAATCATCATGGGTTCCCCCGGGTTCTATGGACCCTTTGATCCACACTTTCCGACAGTTGGTTACTGCTGAATTGAAACTCCTTCAAAACACTTGGCACAACATGGGGCCCTACAACACTACTAGAGCCCAAGAGAAGGGGTTTCAAGAATTATTAAATAATAAAGATATCATTATTACAAAGGCCGACAAAGGCGGGGCCACGGTAATTTTAGATAGAAAAAATTACGAACTAGAAGCGGAGCGCCAACTGGCAGATACTTGTGCTTACAAGCTTCTACAGGGGGACCCTACTACATATCTGGGACAACAAATTCTTACATTTTTGAATGAATACCGAGAGAGGGACATTATTACCAAAAAGGAATATACTTTTTTGTTTGAAAAAAACCCCATGATTCCATGCATCTCATTCGTCCCAAAAATTCATAAAACGCTGGTGAAGCCACCGGGGAGACCTATCGTAAATACCCGGTCTTCTATTTTAGAACCTCTTTCCAAAGTGGTTGATTTTTTCCTCAGAGAGGAAGTGCCTAAGATAAAATCATATATAAAAGATTCATCTCACTTTTTGAGAATTCTCAATGGATATCATGGCACACTGACTGATGTATGGCTGGTGACATTGGATGTCGTTTCACTGTATACACAGATCCCCCAAAAAGAAGCTTTGACCGTCATCGGGGAGTCCCTCCACAAGAGGGAGTCCCACCGTATTCCAACCGAATTTTTGATGCAGTTAGCGAAGTGGGTTATTGAGAATAACTACTTCAAATATCAACATTTATTTTACCAACAAATACAGGGGGTGGCTATGGGCGCAACCCTCGCCCCCTCTGTAGCTGCTTTGTACATGGCCAGATTTGAGGAGACCTGGGTTTATACCTCACCATGGATGCCCCGTATCCAACTTTGGGGCAGATTTTTAGATGACATTTTCTTCATCTGGCAGGACACGATTCAAGAACTAAATTCCTTTGTAGAATTTTTAAATTCGGTGGATCCAAATATAAAATTTACAATGACCTGCCATAAGACCAAAATTGATTTCTTGGACATCACTGTACAAATACAGGGAGACAGAATCAACACGTCCCTGTATAGAAAACCAGTAACTCGCAATACCATTTTACACTTTAACAGTTTTCATCCATTCAAGCTTAGATTTAATTTGCCGGTGGGTCAGTTTCTGCGGGCACGCAGGATTTGTTCTACCATAGAAGAATACAAATTACAAGCTAAGGATTTAAAACAACGCTTTTTGGATAGGGGTTACCCAACACGATCCATTAAACAAGCATTTAATAGGGGTAAATATGCACAAAGGAATCTGCTATTGCAAGAATCAATTACCGCACAAGAGGAAGAAGACAACCTTATTTGTGTGCTCCCTTATTCCAGAGTGGTACAAATGGTAGTGCAAATATTAAGAAAACACTGGTTTATTGTTCAACCCCATTCAGTTTTGTGTTCTTTTCCTATGATTGCATACACCCGAGGCAATACACTGGGCCAACAATTGAACTTTATGAAGTTTGGCATTCGTCCGGACAGAGAGGGGGTGGAGGGAAACCATGGCACATGCGGTAGATGTCAATGGTGCCCCTTAGCCATCCAAGGAAAAACATGGGATGTTCCGGGCCGTCCTGATATTTTGAAGTCACAACATATTACTGACTGCGATTCTGAAGGGGTGATTTATGTCATAGTATGCCCGTGCGAACTTATTTATGTGGGACGCACGAGTAGAAAAATAAAAACTAGACTAACCGAACACAAATCTCGAATTATGAATAAGAACATGCAGGCTCCTTTGGTTGAGCACTGTTTAAGGTTTAAACATGCAGTGACAGAGCTAAGATGGCGGGTTATTAAGAAAGTAACAGGGCGGGAAGGGCGGGAGGATCCTGTTAAGCTTAACGAATTTGAACAAAGATTTATTTTTTCTCTAAATACAGTTCAACCCCACGGATTAAACATCGGTATAGAGTGGGGGACGGTATAATCTTGCGAGGACCAATTGAAGGCAGGGGGAGGAGTTTTATATGACAGCGAGGGAGGATTTAAATTCCGGTCCGAGGACGCCGGCGCCATCTTTTCTCATGAAAGTAGTGGAGTCGGATGGCGGCGGCGCCCTCGGTAAGTACACTATTCAAACTGAACTACTACTCATATTGAATGTATTACATTTTGGGGGGGAGCGGAGCGCACAATTATATGTGACTCTTTTCTCTTTTTTAACATTTTGCAGGGAGACCCTTGATAAAACACAAATGCTGTGAAACATGTCGGGTCTGACTCCCTGGGTTAAACGCTGAGATAAGTATTAAGTACTTCTAAATTACGACACTCAGAAAGAGAATATTTATTTTCTTAAAACTTCTTAAAGTCTAAATCTAATTCTAATGACTGATCAATATACTAAAAATTTATATAAAAAATTATAAAAATACAAAAATAAATAAATGTATGATACAAACCCGACAGCCAATGATGAGGCTCCCATAGTAAATCTCCCGCGTTTTGAATCTAACATTGCGGTGGAGTGGTGGGGCTGAGGCGTCAGGTTTATAAATTTAAAACAATCTAGACATATTTTTGGATACATATATGAATCATTTTGGGTCTAGATTATACTAATTTAACTTTTGAAGGCTGTGGATTTAAGGATTTACAAACTTGGCACAGTTATTCCTGCAGGATTAAATAACAGAATAGAATGGTCTGCCTTTTTTATGTGCTTACAGCAGGGCAGCTAGGACCCAGGGTGATATTCTGTCGGAGAGTGGATGGAGTATTGGCTTGGTCAACTGGTGGACCTTACATCATCAGTTTAAAGACATGGGATTGGCCATCAGAATGAACAGAGGCGGAGCCCTGAAGTGGAATATATCTCCTGTCTTGGCGTCTGTGTACACTAGCACCATTTTTTTGAATCCAAGTTTTAGAAGTATGGGAGTGATACAGCGTATGTTAGCGCTGTTCATTTTTTATCTGTTTGTAGTCCCCTGACGCATCCCTGACTGGTAAAACGGGGATTCCCTGTTGGGTGTATGAAGAGTGAAGACAGTGCTATCAGATGAACGGAGGAGGCAAAAAAGTGGAAGAGAACTGGATCTCTGGCAGCACAGATAAGTTTTGTGGTTTCATTCTAAACAGTGCTGGTTGTTTTCACATTTAAATTGTTATTCCATATATGGATGCTGACTAAACATATACATATGATTCAGCATGAACTGACTCTGATTATTAATTATACATGCTCCAGTGTATTGATTAGAAGAAAGATACAGTAAAGTGGAATTTTTTTTTTAAAGACTATGAAGCTCTAACTAAGGCCTTTTTTTCTCCACAAAAAATTTTCCCTTGTACTTAAATCATTATTTCCTCATAGAAGAGGAAGAGTTGGGGCTCTACATTCTGACATATATATGATATAGTGGTCATCTTTATAGTGTCTAAAAGCATAATTTTTGGTTCCTTTTTCTGGTTTTGGATTATGCTTTTTTTTTAATATAGTGTGATTTCAATCACCCCAACATCAGGGAGTGCTAGGGAGGTAAAATTCCTTGACGTCATAAATGACTGCTTCTTGGAGCAACTGGTCCAGAAACTGACAAGAGGGGGAGCTATTTTAGATTTGGTCCTTAGGGGAATGCAAGACATAGTATAGGAGTGAACTGTGTTGGGTCCCCTGGGAAACAGTGGTCATAACGTGATCAAATATAGGCTGATACCTGGAGTAATGTCGCAAAAGAAATCTACTGTAGAGGCGTTTAATTTTTGAAAGGGCGACTATGATAAAATGAGGAAAATGGTTACAAAGAAGCTAAAAGGATCAGTTGCAAAGGTTAAGACTGTAAACCAGGTGTGGATGTTATTTAAAAATATCAATGTGGAAGCCCAGATCAGATGTATTCCATGTATCGGCAAAGATGGAAAGAAGAGGAAACGAGAGCTGGCATGGTTAAAAGGTGAGGTGAAAGAGGCTATTAAAGCTAAAAAAGCATCGTTCAATGAATGGAAAAAGGATCCCAATGAAGAAAATAAGAAGAAACATAAGCACTGGCAAGTTAGATGCAAAGTATTGATAAAGAATGCTAAGAAACAATATGAAGAGAAACTTGCAAAAGAGGTAAAAACTCATAACAATTTTTTAATAATAATAAATAATAATAAACAATCTTGCGACTTCTAGGCGGTTTAGGTACATCAGAAGCAGAAAACCTGTGAGGGAATACATTGGATGATCAAGGAGCAAAAGGGGCGCTCAGGAAGGATAAGGCCATAATGGAGAGACTGAATTAATTCTTTGCTTCAGTCTTTACAGAAGAAGATGTAAGAGATCTACCTGAACCGGAAATGGTTTTCAAAGGTGATGATGCGGAGAAACTGAAAGAAATCTCGGTGAATCTGGAATATGTACTAAGCCAAATCGACAAGTTAAAAAGTGATAAATCACCTGGACCGGATGGTATACATCCCAGGGTACTAAAAGAACTCAAACATGAAATTGCTGACCTGCTGTTAATGATAATAACCTGTCACTAAAATCATCTGTAGTACCTGAAGATTGGAGGGTGGCCAATGTTACGCCGATTTTTTTTAAAAGGGTTCCAGGGAAGATCCGGAAAATTACAGACTGGTAAGCCTGACTTTAGTGCCGGGCAAAATGGTGTAAACTAAACTAAACTAAACCTTAAGTTTATATACCGCATCCTCTCCACGGAAGTGGAGCTCGGCACGGTTTACAAGAACTTAAAATATAAGAATTATAAAAAATAAAATTGTGGAACACATAGACAAATATGATTTAATGAGACAGAGTCAACATGAGTTCAGCCAAGAAAGATATTGCCTCACCAATTTGCTTGACTTCTTTGAAGGTATAAATAAATATGTGGCTAAAGATGGCTACAGATGAGCCGGTCGATGTAGTGTATCTAGATTTTCAGAAAGCTTATGACAAAGTTCCTCTTGAGAGGCTCCTGAGAAAATTAAAGAGTCATGGGATTGGTGGCAAAGTTGAGTTGTGGATTAGAAATTGGTTAATGGATAGAAAACAGAGGGTAGGGTTAAATGGTTATTTTTGAGAGTAAACAGTGGAGTGCCCCAAGGATCTATACTGGGACTGGTGCTATTTAACTTATTTATAAATGATCTGGAAATTGGAACGACAAGTGAGGTGATTAAATTTGCAGATGACACTAAACTGTTCAACGTTGTTAAAACGCATGCATGTTATAAATAATTGAAGGCAGACCTTAGGAAATTGGAAGACTGGGCGTCCAATTGGCAGATGAAATTTAATGTGGACAAATGCAAAGTGATATACATTGGGAAGAATAATCCAAATCACAGTTACCAGATGCTAGGGTCCACCTTGGGGGCTAGCACCCAAGAAAAGGATCTGGGTGTCATTGTAGACAATACAATGAAACCTTCAGCCCAATGTGCGATGGCAGCCAAAAAACCAAACAAAATACTAGGAATTATTTTAAAAGACTAAGACTTAACAAGACTAAGAATGAGCCTGTATAGGTATGTACGACTTACAAATGGAAGATTAGATTAGATAATGCCTCTGTATCGCTCCATAGTGTGCGACCTCACCTGGAGTACTGCGTTCAATTCTGATCTCCTTATCTCAAGAAAGATATAGCGGCACTAAAAAAGTTTCAAAGAGCGACCAAGATGATTAAAGGGGATGAACTCCTCTCGTATGAGGAAAGACTAAAAAGGTTAGCAAATAATATAATGCCACAGAACATTCACTTAATAATATAGTGCACCAAAATAAGGACAAGCATCAATAATAATTATTGTAGAACTGCAAAATTATAATTTTTTTATGTTTTAGTACATTCCCCTGCCCTACCCCACCCTCCCTTCCCTCTTTCCATTCTAATTAAATTTGGAACCCATTAAGAAGAAGATTACAAAGTTATGAGGTTAAAGTCCCTAGAAGGCGTCCCAAATTAATAAAATCTCATAATGGCTGCTATCCTGATTGCAGAGCAGTCATTCTCCACAGAGTAAGCAAGGTGATTTGCTTATATCCACAAGATGAGAAAGCCAGTCAATTGGTTAATAATTTAGAGACACATAATATTCTCTTGAGATACTCGGTCTGCTTTTCACAAAGGCTTCAGTATAGAAACCCTTTTAAGAGCACTATTATCTGAGACAAAAATGCAGCTGGCACAGGACCATCAAGTTATATTACTGCAGTTTGACATGTTTGTGGCTTTTGATCTAATTGATCACGATTTTCTGCTTCACTTATTGAGCAAAATTGGGATTTTAGGAAGAGTGTTTTCCTGGTTTCAGGGTTCCTTTGTAAAAGTTATTTTAGAGTGAAATGAGCAGATGAGCTCTCAGAGTCATGGCAAATGAAATGTGGAGTCCCCAAAGGTTCTTCACCTTCCCCAATCCTTTTCAATATTGTTATGGCAACTTTTAGTCAAATTCTTAAAGCAGTGGTCTCTAACCTTTTCCATGTAAAGGGCCGCAAAGTGGACATGAGCATGCTCCCTGGGTCACAAAAAGATTTTAGGCAAAAAAATGTATTTTTACTAATTTGGATTCTACAAGCATACAGCCATCCAAAAGTGCGACATCATGCAGATGAGTACAAGTGATAAGGGTACATACAACACAGCCACTACATTCCATTGCCACCTCTCAGCTCACCTTGGTGCAAAGTACCACAGACCTTTCTCTAGTTTTCAAATCCATCGAGTCAATATTAAAATGGGAGGTTCACCAGCAATCAGTAGACCTATAATTCCACTTTACTGAGCTGGAGCAGAGGTGCATCATCAGGAGATTTTGCTGCTGCTTTGGGTAGAGAAAAGACTAATGCCTGATACAGGTGACATAGCCAACCAGGAGCCATGTCGTGTCCTGTAAACTTTGTGTTTTTATATGTACTGCTGTCAAAGTATTTGAGGAAATTTCTTCTCCACTGTTGAGTTGCTGCTTGCCATTTTCATCATGCAGTCACATATATCCCAGTGGAGCATCATGGGGCCTTTTCTCTATCCACAGTAGCGTGGGTCGCTGGAGATGAAGACCACAAAACTGGACCGCAGGGGCCACATGTTGAAGACCACTGGCTTAAAGATTTGGGAATACCTTTTTATAATTATACTGATGATATAACTTTATTGATTTTTTTTTAAAGGCATTGTGATTGATATTCAAAAGAGCCAGACATCTATCTTTTATGGCCATTTTTAAAAATAAAAACGTCCAAATCAAAAACGCACAAAAGCAAGTTTTGCAGATGTACCCAACTACTTTGTCTGATCCTGGCAGGGGAATCCCAATCAGCTGAGCCTGTTTTGGGGAGTTCTGCCGGCTGAGCTGATGGGGGATTCCCCTGCCAGGATCAGCTGAACCAGCAGGGAGATCAGATTCCTCTCTCCCTCCCTCACACTCACCGATCCCACAGCCCCCTACACAGATCTTCTCACAAACAGGATCCCCCTCCCTAGTGTACTAACCCTATACATATTTCTGTCCTCCTATCTACTGATGTAGTTCTCCCCCCTATTCCTTTACGTGTCAAATACGTTTGTCTTTGTTGTCTAAAATATATAACCCAGATTTTAAATTTCTGTACTCCACTTAGAAAATTGATAAGCAGGCTAACAAATAACTTGAAACAGAGATCCCCGCCCTACACCCTTCCGCTCCACGATCCCCCGTCAACCCTCACACCCTCCTATACCTTCAAGGAGTCAGCTGATGGGTGATTCCCCTGCCAGGATCAGCTGAACCAGCAGGGAGATTTGATTCCTCTCCCACTCACCGATCCTGCAGCCCTCTACACAGAGACCCCCGCCCTTCACTCCTTCCCCCCAAATCCCCGACAATCCCCTATATCTTTCCTCAACACTTTCGGCAGGAGGGATGCCCACTCCTTTCTGCCGCTGGGCTCCATCGAACCCAACACCCCACTCCAAACCGCAGCACTCCCAGCACCCCACCCTGACACTTCTCGAATTACCGGTACCCCACTCTGACATCAACCCTATACCTTCAATGACAAATCAGGCGGGAGGAATGCCCACTCTATTCCACCGGCAAATCCCCCTTTATAATGGCTTTCCCCTTCTTGATATATATCATGAGATGCACCGGGGAGGGACCTAAGGTGCTAATTGGCCCATGCGCCTAAGATCCCCTCCTATGGAAAGGACCCTAGGTGCCTTGGGAATCAGGGCCCCTTAGCTCCTTTTCTGCACTGGAAGGGGCCTAAGGTGCCTTGATTGGCCTAGGCACCTGAGCCAGTCAAAGCCTTAGGCCCCTCTCTGGTGCATCCCAGGATGCACTGGGAAGGGGAAAGCCATAATGAAGCTGGGCCTGCTGGCAGGATGGAGTGGGCATCCCTCCCGCCCGATTATCATTTAAGGTATGGAGTTGATGTCAGGGTGGGGTGCCGGGAGTTTGGAGAGTGTTGGGGTGGGGTGCCCGGGGTTGGGGGGAGAAGTTGGGGTTTGATGGGGCCCAGCGGCAGGAAGGAAAGGGCATAATACTCTATGTAGTTTAGTACCAAGCTATGTGCTCTGTATGTTTGGTTTCACCTTTAAATTCTTCAAGAATCTCCCGAGGAAAAATTCTATACTGATTCATTTTCCCTGTTAGTAATGTTGAATACACAAGATATTTTACTACTTCCTTTTCATATCAAGCTGAAATTTTGAACTCTTTACTATCTTAAATAAGATCAGAATCCTCATCTCAGATTCAGGAAATTATTGAAAACATTTTTATTTAAGGAGTTTTTGATATTATGATTATTGTCTTTTAATTCTTATATTTACCATATACCTGTATATCACAGATTTGTTTCACCTTAATTTTTTTCTAAACTGTTTTGATAAGATACAAAAAATAAGTATCTTTATTATTTCTTTGCAACCAAACAAGATTTTTAAAGAAACAATTTCTAGGGCACAGTGACCAGATCCAAATTATCTACTACAACTAAGAAGCATGATTCCAAACTCAAGAGGAACAGTCTAACCTAATTCATCCTCAGATGTGCCCCCACCTCTAATCTGATGTAATCTAATCTGAGTTTTAGATAGCATTATTATCCCCAAGGCAAGTTTCAGCATCCAAGAAAGGTCATTTAACTTTTCTAATTGTGTAGATCCCAATAACTAGTTCTTTTTGCCATTCAAATTTGTTCTTCTTGGATGCTGAAAATTGCCTGGTGCTGAACATGACGATTCATGGGCCCAGAGGCAGTGTTGGGAATCGGTCGAGACCTTCCCCTGTGATTACCACCTTTCCTCCCTTAACATTAGGCAAAAAGATAAGAGCAGGTAAACATGAGAAAGTCCAGGATTTAGCAGATGCCATCTTGCTCCGCCCCCACCTGTCGTTTCAGAGATTTTGAACTTAATTTTTATTATCACTAATTTAGAGCTTTGCTATAACATAAGAATAGCCTTACTGGATCAGACCAATGGTCCATCAAGCCCAGTAGCCCGTTCTCACGGTGGCCAATCCAGGTCACTAGTACCTGGCCAAAACCCAAGGAGAAGCAATATTCCATGCTACCAATACCATTTTGGACCCAATCTTGGGGATAATAATGGTATATAAAACTCAGATTATATTAGATCAGATTAGAGGTGGGGCACATTTGAGAATGAATTAGGTCAGACTTCCTCTTGAGTTTGGAATCACGCTTCTGAGATGTAGTAATAATTTGGATCTGCAGTAAAAAAGAGAAATTGAAGACTGGATAATAAGAACAAATTTGAAAGCAAAGAGGTAGAAAAATAGAACAAAAAGGAAAGAAAAAGATCACTGTCAGAGATGGATGTATGGAAACATAGAAACATGACGGCAGATAAAGGCCAAATGGCCCATCTAATCTGCTCATTCGCAGTAACCATTATCTCTTTCTTTCTCTGAGAGATCCTATGTGCCTATCCCAGGCCCTCTTGAATTCAGACACAGTCTCAGTTTCTACCACCTCTTCCGGGAGACTGTTCCACGCATCTACCACCCTTTTGTAAAAAAAGTATTTCCTTGGATTACTCCAGAGCCTATCACCTCTTAACTTCATCCTATGCCCTCTCATTGCAGAATTTCCTTTCAAATGAAAGAGACTCGACTCATGCGCATTTATATTACGTAGGTATTTAACCATCTCTATCATATCTCCCCTCTCCCACCTTTCCTCCAAAGTATACAGATTGAGATCTTTAAGTCTGTCCCTATATGTTTTATCACGAAGACCACACACACAACAGTTTAGTAGCCTTCCTCTGGACCAACTCCATCCTTTTTATATCTTTTTGGAGGTGCGGCCTCCAGAATTGTACACAATATTCTAAATGAGGTCTCACCAGAGTCAATACTTCCTTTTTCCCACTGGCCATACCTCTCCCTATGCAACCTAGCATCCTTCTAGCTTTCGCTGTCCTGAAGAAATGGAAGTAAGCTGAATGGACTTTTGTGTTTGTTTTGAAAAGTTCTCTTTTTCTTGATTTTTGGGGTTTGGCTGTTGTGCTGCTGGGACAATTATTCAACTGCAGAAATGTTTTAGTAGCTGAGAAAGTGAATGGACTATGCTTGCTGAGGAAGGAAAGTTGCCAGTAATTTATTTTGTGGCTTGAAAGTTGTTGTTGTTGTTTTTTTTATTCAAGATGGCCACTGCAAGCAGAAGCTTAGCTGCAGTTAGGCAGCACTAGCAAAGTCCTTCCTGGAGTTGTGAAAACCCTGAAGGTTGGGGCAGGATTTGCCCGACATCTATGTGGTGGGTTTTTGTGGGTCTATTTTTGTATTTTGCTTTGGCAAGGTACTACTTTGGCAAATTCACCAACCTTCTGCTCCTTAATCCCTGCAAAGGAGAGAAGAGCTACAGCATTGCAAAGATATAGTTTTGTGATTGGCCCAAGGACTACTTGTGACTTTGACTTATGCTTTATTCTATTGAGGCCAGTGTTTGCTAGGACTTACCTGGGACATAAGCTGAACGCTTAGAAATTAACCAGACCAGGCTGGTGAGTGTTGCATTATTGTTTGGTTTGCTCATGATTGCTGATGTTTTTGGATTCCTTTTGCCAAGTTTGGATGATTAATAAATTTGATTGCTTTACTTTGACTACTTACCTGTGTGGTGCCATTCTGACTTTTATCTACAAGGCAAGCTCTCCACCACAGGTACTTCCTCCCTCTTGGGGAAGCACGCCAGGGCTATCTAGTGGTTGTGTGCTGGTCCCTGCTATGCCCTAAGGGACAGCCACGCTACAATCTACACAATTAGAAAAGTTAAGACCTTTACTATCCAGTCTTCAGTTTCTCATTTTCACTGCATCTACCTATAGCTTTCCATATATTTCCCTCACCCAGAACTTCCCATTTCCAAGTCCTTATTTACTGTTCCTTCTCTTTCATTGTCCATCCTGCATTACCCCCCCCCCCACTTTCTTTCTCTCTCCCACTCCTTCCCCATCTTGCTTTACCCACTCTCTCTCTTTCTCCCTGCTCTTTCACTTAAAGAGACTGACCATGCAAACCTGGGACATCTAGCCTGATTTTTCATACAAATAACAGATCTGGGCTAGGCCTCTTACCTACTGCCCCAAGTACAAAATGGCTGTTTTGATGTGCTGCAGCAGCACCTTGCCCATGTCCTGGGCCTCCTGCAGTCTCCGCAACATGCAAGTCTGTACCAGCCAGTGCACGTTGTGCAGTCCTGATGGCGCTAAGAGCCCTGTGAATTGGGAGCCAGGGCTGCAGCTGTTCCAAACGCTTTGCCTGCAAAGGCTCTGAGGGTTTCACCCTGCTCATTCGCTTCCTTCCTTCCAGGGCATTCCAGCACACATTGGGCTGCTTGGGGCAAAGTGTAAACTATGCAAATTCCTACAAAGAATTTCCTAGGAGCCATGGCTGCAATCGGAAACTGCACCTGTCCGGCAAAAGCTGAATCTGGCTGAAGCTGAACTCTGATATCTATATTCAGGATTCAGTTCCTGAAGTGAATACCCTCCAGGCTTTTTTGTTTGTTTGTTTGTTTTAATTGGATTGATTGGGCAAGCTCAGACGTTCTGCCAGCCCAACCAATTAAATTTATAACAAAAACAAAACGCCTTTGGAGAGTCTGCCCCACCTCTGAATCCAAGACAATCCTGTGCTTGAAGACTGCAGAGAAGGAGTCCAAATGATCTGTTGGCCTCGGATTGGTCAGGCCTTGAGCCGTCAGGAGATTCGATATCTGTGAAGAATCCCTGGTGACATGATGCTGGCACAACCAATAGCCACTTTGAAGGAGCCGTGAGCAAGCATCCTACATGGTGAAGGAGCCAGGACCCAGCATCGTGATGCTGGAAGTGAGCAGCCAGCACAGAGATAAAGAGCTGGAAGCAAGCAATCAACAGCCCATGGTTAGGGCCTTCACTGAATACCCACTGCATTCTATTGCTGGTAGGAATGTCCATCCATTCATTCTCTCTGGAAAATGTGTGTGTCAAGTTTTCAAGACAGGCTGTTTAACTATTCTTCTAGACCCTTGGGTCCTCTTCTGTAGATGCCTCCTCCAGAGATAGGTAAAACAAAGATCGGAGTGTTTTTTCTGTGTTTAGCAATAATAAACTGAGAGGTAGCTAGGCTCTGGAGAACACAAAAACAAATCTGTTCTTAAAAAGGGATTTGGGCAAGCATCCTTTCTCAGCAAACTGACAGTGTAAAAATATGAGTGTCTTGAGAAACTTGAGAAAGTCTGGGCACCATTTATTAATTGGTAATATAAGCAGGCGTGGATGGATGTCCAGAAAGGTCTTTAATTTTTATGTTTTTCTACTGAAAAGTGAGTGATACGGAAGCCATGAGCCAGCGGGTAGGTTGATGGAGGGGGGATACAGAAAGGGAGGGGAAATATAATTGAGGCCCCTTTTATCAAGCCATGTTAGGGGGTTTTTAATCACCAGCCACTGTGGTAAAAGCTCCGATGCTCATAGAATTCCTATGAGCTAGAGAATGACACGGTGGCGGTTACCCGCGGCTAGCCGCGTTTAGCCGCGGGTAACCCGCAGGAATGGGGAAAGAAAAATAACAGTCGCTGCGGGAACGGAGACAAGGCCATTCACCGTCCCGTGGAGCGGTGAATGGTCTTGTCTCTGCAGTGAGGCATTAAGGATCGCGCGGTCCCCTCAGCCACCGCCCGCCTGTAGCGTTTAGCCAGCTCCCTCCCTCCACCTCACCTTATATTCTGAGTTTGCCGGCTTCCTTTTTCCTGAGCTACACGCGTTCAAAAAGCCGTGCACGCGTGGCTGCGTGAGTCCATCAATCTTCTCCTCTGACGCAACCGGAAACAGGAAGTTGCAGGAGAGGACAAGTTTGATGGACTTGCGCAGCCGCGCTTGCGCGTCTTTTTAAACGCGTGCAGCTCGGGAAAAAGGAAACCGGCAAACTCAGAATATAAGGTGAGGTGGAGGGAGGGAGTTGGCTAAATGCTGCGATTGGGTAGGTGGGGGCTGCTAGATCGTGCGATCGCGTGTGTTCCCGGCTCATACTAGGAAGAAGGGAGTGAAAGGAAAAAAAATTCTGGGCCAAGGGGATGAAGAGGGAAAGAAAGAAACCCACAGCAGGAAAGAAAGGGGAAGACAGGCAGGTGAGCCAGATGCTGGAAGCAGGGGGGGGAGAAAGAGGGAAAGAAGCTATATGGGGTTGAAAAGAAGAGACACACTGGTATGGAAGAGGAAGATAGGGGAAATCTGGACAGAGGAAGGTAACAGAAAGAGGGGAAATTGTGTGCATGGGGCATAGGGACAGAGACATAAAGGGGACATGCCATGGGGATGGTATATGGACACAGGGGGGGCAATGGCAGATACATAGGAGAGATATTAGAAATGGGGAAAATAGGAGCACAGAAGCGAGATGGTTTGTGGGGATGGGACAGGGACCGAGCTCGCAGGCTCCAGCGGCTTGCACAAATTACATTGTAACGTGCCACGAAAATAAGAGGGAGGGAGGTAGATAGATAGGCCACGCGAGAGGAGCTGAAGGGTGGTAGAAAGGAACAGATGGTAAAGGAGGGAGGGAAGGGTGGTGGTGGAAAGGAATAGAACAGACATTGAAAGAGGGTAGAGGAACAGACCCTGAAGGGAAATGTGGAAGACAGAATGGGGAGAAGATGCTGGAAGGGAAGAAGACAGATGCCAGACTATGGGGGAGCGGAGGTAAGAAGATGGGTGCTAGACCAATTGGGGGAGGGTGAAGGGAGAGGCACAGTAACAGCAAATGGAAGATGCAAAGAGAAGACACACAGTGGATGGAAGGAATTGAATGAGAAGATGTGGAAAGCAGAAACCAGACAACAAAGGTAGAAAAAAAATTATATTTATTTATTTATTTTTTGCTTTAGGATAAAGTAGTATATTAGTTGTGTTGATAAAAATTTATAAACAAAGCCCTGCCAGCTGAACATCTCTTTCTCTAGTTCAGCAGCCAGAACTTTGATTTATAAGAAAGGAATAAGCTAAATATTACAGTACTAAGGCTTATATGGATGCTGCGGGGACGGTGACGGGGCGGTGAATGGGATGGCAGTGGCGGTGACAGGGCGGTGAAAGAGATGGCAGTGACGGTGATGGGGCGGTGAAGGGAACAGCGGTGATGGGACGGTGCAGAGGATGGTGGGCCGGGGACGGGGCGGTGACGGGGACAGATTTTTTTCCACGGGTCATTCTCTACTATGAGCATCGGAGCTTATACCACAGCAGCTGGTAATAAAAACCCTTAACGCGGCTTGATAAAAGGGGGCCCAAATTTGTTGTCTAGACTTTTTTTGTACTTTAATTTTTTATTTAAATTTTACAACCACAAAAAAAACAACAAATAAGTAAACAAAAAAGCAAGGTAGCAACACTTCCCTTTAATTTTCAGCTCTGCCTTAATGCTGAGCATTAACATAACATCAACTAACAAATCTACTACTGTAGTATAATCCATCTCGTTAATCATCCAGGGGAACATAAAACCCCAAAATGCAAATAAGCATTAAATATTAAATAAATTAACCTGCCTCCCGCCCACCATCAAGAATTTCCATATTCCTAATACTGAACCAGCCATGAAACCAGTATATAGCTTATTTCTATTCTGCTTTTATTCAAAGGGCAACCCCTTTTAGAAAAGGGAGATAGCATCATAGTCTTTCAGAAGTGGTGCTACCAGGCCCTCTAGTAAAGGATGTTTAGCCTGTCATTACCACTGGGATATCATGGTAGTATATCTTATGGTTTGAAAGATAAGTTTGACATATCTTTTCTGTTCCAGACATACAGCTGTACACATACTGATCATGGGGGCTTATGAGGACTTCTATTTTCTAGTAAAATACATATTTGCAGCTAGCAATAGGATCCATATCAATTTCTCCCTATGTTAATGTATCATCATCTATCACCCCCAAAAGGCACATCCTTGGTCAGCTTCTCCAGTCTACCCTAGTCCACTGAAAAACCTCATCCCACACTGCCCTTCAAAAGGTTTGTGCTTTTGGATACGACTACCACATGTACTCAGTCTCAAGTACTTCCACAGTTTGTCCAACAAGTTTTTCTCTCCCCCTCCCCCCCACCAACTCCAATTGTACTTGCTTTTGTTTAACTGATGTCCATTAAGATGATTTGTAAGCTGATACTGTATCTGTAAGCTGATACTGTACATGTGGGGAGCAGAAACTCGAGGTACAACTATACAATGGGAGGGATGTTATTGAATAAGAGTACCCAGGAAAGGGTCTTGGGGGTAATGGTGGACATGACAATGAAGCCGTCGGCACAGTGTGCAGCGGCCGCTAAGAGAGCGAATAGAATGCTTGGTATAATCAAAAAGGGTATTACAGCCAGAACGAAAGAAGTTATCCTGCCATTGTATCGGGCGATGGTGCGCCCGCATTTGGAGTACTGCGTCCAATATTGGTCGCCGTATCTTAAGAAGGATATGGCATTAGTCGAGAGGGTTCAAAGGAGAGCAACACGTCTGATAATAGGTATGGAAAACCTGTCATATTCTGAGAGATTGGAGAAGCTGGATCTCTTTTCCCTGGAGAAGAGGAGACTTAGAGGGGATATGATAGAGACTTACAAGATCATGAAGGGCATAGAGAGAGTAGAGAGGGACAGATTCTTCGAACTTTCGAAAAATAAGAGAACAAGAGGGCATTCGGAAAAGTTGAAAGGGGACAGATTCAAAACAAATACTAGGACGTTCTTCTTTACCCAATGTGTGGTGGACACCTGGAATGCGCTTCCAGAGGACGTTATAAGGCAGAGTACGGTACTGGGGTTCAAGAAAGGATTGGACAAATTCCTACTGGAAATGGGGATAGAGGGGTATAGATAGAAGATTACTGCACAGGTCCTGGACCTGTTGGGCCGCCGCGTGAGCGGACTGCTGGGCACGATGGACCTCGGGTCTGACCCAGCAGAGGCATTTCTTATGTTCTTATGTTCTTATGTTTATACACTGTAAATGCTCTGAAATTATGGGAACATGGGCTTTTCCCCAAAATTTATCCCCCAAAGAAGCTCCCAACCATTTCTCCCATAAACAGATATTGTTTAGCTTGAAATGTAATTGGTTGTTTATTATCATTTGTTATACCGCATCACCATATTACAGACCTCAGTGGTTTACATTCTGAATTATATTAAAAAATAATAATGAGAACTTTGTACAAATAATAGAAAAAAGAAAAGATAATCTCGAGTTCAAATTGAAAGAAAGAGAGGCGAATAAGAGCAAAAAGAGAATCAGAGCATAGGGAAAAATAATTAGATAAATAAAATATTAATAAGATTTTCTCATAAACAGGACAGATCAATCAAATAAATAATAACAAAAACAAGTATAATAAAAAGAAAGAAAAATAACGGGGAGTAATTCAAAATGTGTCATTAAGGCAGCTTGGTCTCCATAGTTATATTGTTATATTATGTTTGTAGAGTTTATAAGTGAAAATAAAAATAAAGTTAAAATTTAAAAAAGAATGTTTCCCTTTATAGAAATCAATATTCTTGTTTACAGAAAATAAATTTTAATTTTACAAAAAAATATTTAGAAACATATTACATTACATTGGTGTCTTCTATCCCGCCAATACCTTTCAGTTCTAGGCGGTTCACAACAAGAAATTAGCCTGGGCATTCCCAGGGAAATTACAAGGTTGATAGCTATAATATGCGTCGGGATCTGGGAAGGGTCAGTACGGTTTGGTTAGATCATTTGACAAATTTCTTGAATAGTATGGTTTTCAGTTCTTTCCTGAATGTTTTGTAGTTGGGCATTGTGGTCAGCAGATTTGAGAGGTGGTGGTCTATTTTCGTTACTCTGGTGACTAGTAGACCGTCATATATTTTTTTTGTTTTGCATGCCTTTGATTGGGGGGTGGGTAAAGTGTGCTTGAGTTCTTCTTGGTCTGGATGTGTTTTTTCTGATTAGGCGGTTGTTCCAGATAGCTTGGTCCATTTCCATTTAGGGCTTTGAATAGGGTGCAGTAGAATTTGTGTTGTATGCATGCTTGTACTGGGAGCCAGTGTGAGTCTTGGAAAGCTGAGGTAATGTGGTCGTATTTTTTCAATGAGTATATTAGTCTTGTGGCTATATTTTGGACTGTGTAATTATTTTAGCCTGTTGACTGTTTGTAATTGATTTAGCATGTTAGCATGTATATATCCATATACAATTGTTTTTAAATCATTTATTTTCAATTATATTTTCAAGTGTGCTATTCCATTCATATGCATGTGGTTGTTCTATAGTGTAGGAGTGGATGTGTGAATCATTGCTTCAGCCTTTTTGTGAGAGTGAACTGGTTTGCTTGAAAGGTGCACTGGCAGCTGTTTCACACTTTACTGATTATTCTAATGGCTTTCCCTTTTACAATGCATGTGCTTTCCTCTGTCATTTAAATAAAAAGGTTTCCTACCCAGAACAGCAGGGAGCTGGCCTTTACTGTCACTTTGGAACCTGAAGGGGCACATCCCAAAATATTACAGTACAAGGGAAGTGTAGCTTGATTTTGTTAATGTGACCTTTAGAAGGGTGGTTTTGACAGTAAGAACTGACAGCAGGCTAGCAATCTGTTACAATAGCAAAATGGCATGGGGTCTCGCTGTGAGAAAGGGGTTGTTTATGGACCATGTTATTTTTGTGGATTACTAAATATGCAAGGCTGGAATATTCTCCACAGAATAATACATGTGCCATTATCATGCAAGGGAGTGAAGTCTTTCTGAGACAACAGAATACTCTAGAAAGCCACTGGAAGATTTGGCATTAGCTATTTTGAGACCTATTTAAAATAATGTAAAAAAAAAAAAAAAAATACTCCTGATTAAAATGTTCTCTCTCGCTGGCCTAATAAGTCTGATGAACCAATACACAATTTTTTTCTGGTTTATCTAAGATCAGCAAAGCATGTTCCAATGAGAGTACGTACCTAAAGACATCCAAAGGATCACCAAACATTCATCTGTAGTCCAATTTACATTGTTTGCTTTATTTCATGTTGCAAATATATTTGCAAATATATTTTTAAAAGTTAAGAAATATGTAAATGGAAGCTGTATCCTATTTTTTTCAGTACAGAATGAAAGCATTTGGAAATTATCCCACATCCATATTAATTTTCTGTGCCTTTTTAGCTCTGAGTCATGGAAATGGCATACTGTATATTTGGCTCAGTTAGGTAGTGACCAGATGTCATTGCATTTTAAATGCTGTTTGGAGGCCTTTGAGAAATGAGTTATGGTGTCAGTCCTGTTCTTAATGTACAGAGGTCCACATAATTAAAACCACTGTCATATTGGCATAAATAGGAACCTGGTTCTTATCACAGAGGCCAAAGATAGTACATGATATTATCACAAGCAACAGGTTTGAAGCAAACAAACATGGCAGTCTGGGGAAATATGAAGTGCTGTTGCCCTTATTGTAACTGTTCTGTGGCTAAAATAAAGCATTTTGATTTTCAGTGCTGTTAATCGCATGTCTTTCATGAGCATTTAATTATGAAAATAAATGACACTGAGAAATGTATGGCAAATAGAAACCATATGGATATTTACTCTGTCTATCCATACCAATTCCTAAACTGTACAATTGCTTCTCCCATGCCTTCTTAAGTAAGATTGGTCTTCATCTGTATCGCCTCCAATGTGAGGCTTTTTCACATATGTACCACCTTTTCAATAAAGAAATATTTCCTCAGGTTCCTCCTGAATCTAATCCCTCCCCCTTCACCTTTATCCTGTGACCCCTCATTCTAGAGCTTCCTTTCAGTTGACAAAGGCCTCCTGATCTGTGTTTATGCTACAGAGTTATTTAAAAGTCTCTTTCAAATTGCCTCTTTCCTATCTTTCTTCCAAAATATACATAATTGGATCTTTGTCTGTCCCTGTAAGGTTTATAACAGATACTGAGTCTGCCCTGTTTACTGTATATCTTTTTGAAGGCATGATCTGCAGAATTATACACAGCACTTCAAATAATGTCTCACCAGAGGAACTGTCATCTTTTTCCTGTTGGTTGTTCTTCTTCCAGTTAGCCCATGTATTCATCTACCCTTTGTTCTCTCCTTTTCCACATATTTGGTCACCTAACCACCCCCAGGTCCCACTCTTATGCACATAACTACTTCACTTTCTATTATGTACTGCTCTCATTGGTTCTTGCAGGCCCAAGCCTTTTAAGTTTTAAGCATTTTTAGTTTTAACTTTTAGCTGCCAACTTCTAGACAATTGTTCAAACCTTGCTATATCCCTCCAAAGTGTCTTCCCTGTAGCATATTTTGGTATCACTTGCTAAAAGGCAAATCTGTCCTGACAACCCTTCTGCAATGTCACTTACAAAACTGTTGAAAAGATTCAGACCAAGGACCAATGTCATGTATTTATCCCAGGATGCTGTCCTCTCATAAGAAGGGGCTACAACTTCCATCTGCCCTTTTTAAAACACTGCAAGTCACTTTCTAATGTGACTTATTCAGATTGATTCCCTGATAGTTTAGCTTTTTCTGACTGGGTCTTAGATAATGCAATGTGGGAGTTCTGATCGACAAGTTGATGAAGCTGTCCATGCAATGTGCGGCGGCAAAAAGGGCGAACAGAATGCTAGGAATGATTAACAAGGGGATCACGAACAGATTGGAGAAGGTTATCATGCCACTGTACCGGGCCATGGTGCGTCCTCACTTGGAGTACTGCATCCAGCACTGGTCGCCATACATGAAGAAGGACACGCTACTACTCAAAAGGGTCCAGAAAAGAGCTACTAAAATGGTTAAGGGGCTGGAGGAGTTGCCGTACAGTGAGAGATTGGAGAAACTGGGCCTCTTCTCCCTTGAAAAGAGGGGACATAATCAAAACATTCAAAATACTGAAGGGACTAAACTTAGCAGATAAAGACAGATTGTTCACCATCTCCAAGGTAGGGAGAACGAGAGGGCACTCTCTAAAGTTGAAAGGGGATAGATTCCGTACAAACATAAGGAAGTTCTTCTTCACCCAAAGAGTGGTAGAAAACTGGAACGCTCTTCCGGAGTCTGTTATAGGAGAAAACACCCTCCAGGGATTCAAGACAAAGTTGGACAAGTTCCTGCTAAACTGGAACGTACGCAGGTGAGGCTAGACTCATTTATAGCACTGATCTTTGACCTGGGGGCCGCCGCGTGAGTGGACTGCTGAGCACAATTGACCACTGATCTGACCCCAGCAGCAACAATTCTTATGTTCTTTTTATTATTATTTATTTATGAATTTCAAATTAACAAATCAAGATAAATCTTGTACAGAAAGTGATTACAACAAAAGAACAAAGAGATACCTCATAATTTTACATAGAAACCAAATTTTTGTATAATCTCTCAAGTCCACCATTATGATCCATGATGTAAAATAAACGGATTAACAAAGAACTATTCATTAAAGATAACTGGTACGTGGTTAACTGATGTTCAGGCGTCTAGTATCTTGAAGCCCTCATTCTTTCCCCTTCTCCAGGCGGGACAAGGAGAGAAGGGCCGTCAACTGGTTTGGCTCAAAGAAAACATATTTCTGAGAATTATATTGAACTATACATTTGCAGGGATGGCGAAGATAGAAAGTTCCCCCAAGAGCCAAAACTCCTGGTTTTAATAATAGAAACTCTTTTCTACGTCTTTGCAGAATCTGGGAACATCTGTATCTTTAAATCAAGAAACTTTTTCTCTTTATTTTTGAAGAATAGTCTCAAAAGCCAATTCTTATCCAACGTAATAGCCAAGGTCACAATCAATGTAGCAGATATTGCAACTTCTTTATCAGATAGTTCAAGTAAAGCAGATACATCAATTGGTCCCTGAGTTTTTTCTTGAAGATCCTGATTTTTATTAGGTAAATAATAGACCTGGGTGAAAGGAGGTAATGAATCTTCCGATACTTCCAATATCTCCAGCAAATACCGTTTTAACATTTCTCTTGGAGTCACTGTTGAAAATCGTGGAAAATTAATCAATTCTTATGTTCTTATGTTCTCTGACTGGTTCTTTGAAATTATGTAAACTAATGGTTCTCGACTGTCTACAGCAGGGGTGCCCACACTTTTTTGGTTTGCGAGCTACTTTTAAAATGACCAAGTCAAAATGATGTACCGACAATAAAATTTTAAAAAACACTAAGCACACTGTATGCAGAGAAAATATTAATTATCATTTATATTCGGGGTTTTTTTTTAAAGAGGTCAAGGCAGATGACTTTAAAATATGCAATGTTACCTCAGTAACAACTATACAAAAATAGACAAATATACCCCCTCCCATTTTTTAAAACCGTGATAGCAGTTTGTAGCGCAGGGAGCTGCGCTGAATGCCCCACGCTCATAGACTCCCTGAGCTAAAATCCGCTACTGCCATAGTGCAAAATATAGACAGCAGATATAAATTATCAAAATGGACACATTTTAATCACTAAATTTAAAATAAAATCATTTTTCCTACCTTTGTTGTCTGGTGATTTCATGAGCCTCTGGTTGCATTTTTTTCTTCTGATTGTGCATCCAATATTTCGTCCCTCCTTTCTGCCTCCTGCATGCTTCGTCGCCTCCAGACCGCAATCCATTCCCCAACCAACATCTCTGTCCTTCCACGAGTCCAACTTTTTTTTTTTTTAATTTTAATTTTTATTTATCAATTTTCAAATAAACAATCAAGTATACACTTGTACAGAAAGGAGCAGCATTAAAGAAAAACACACATTCCAAGTAAAACAATAATTATAATCAAAGCAAAAATAATCATAATCTCCTCCTCAAGTCCTCAATTAATGGATCCAAGATGTAAAGCAGTGAACCTAACAAGAAAATCTTAGTAATATATTGTCACCTGCTGGGGTCTCCAGAAGCTTGCGAAAGACCACCGACAGGTGGCAGCACGACCCTGGCGTGGCTCCCAATGTGGAAGACCTCACTGGTGTCCCAATACTTTGGGCTTCGCAACAATAAAGCACAGCGAGCCAAGTCAAATCAAAACAATGTCCAAAGTTTAATTTGTCTCCAAAACCCAAATGATTAGAAAACCAAAAATCATATAAGGAAGCACTAGCACATAAGCTTCTTTTTTCTCCAAGCAAAAAAAAACAGATTTTTATCTTTCAAATAGTTCAATGAAAGAACAGCAGTGTTTAGGTTAGGTAAGTTCACAGTCAAGGTTCTAGGGCTTCACCCCGCCCTGAATCACAGTCTCAGTAAGAGTACACAACACTAGTCCCAAAAAAAAAAGTCCTCAAGAATACTCTTGAGTCCTGGACTTTCAATCCAAGAATCCGGTTTCTTCACCAGGCACTCACATTTCACATTGTAAAGCACTCTTCAATCATGAAAAGAATAAAAAAAAACAAAATCCCACTGCAGGCTCTTGTTATTCCAGCAATAATCAGTTTCAGTCCTTCCCACTGTTGGGCCACAGAATTGCTGGTTCCCCTTTTTATTACTCAGCTTTAACAAGCTCCCTCTGAATCCCAACCCTCAGATCTTCGGGGCTCCTACCCCAATTCTTAGATAGCTAACAGGGAAACTGCTTCACAAGCCAGAAAACTTTCTTCAGTTTCTCTGGGCGTTTGCACAGCTGGAGTGCAGCAACGTAATCAAGCTGGTGCAGCACTGCTCTGAGCTTGGCTTTACACAGCAAACAAAAATAGTTTCTATCAATCTTCACTACTATATTATTATACACTTCCGTACCTGCAGTACTTAGTGAGAAGCGGCCAAGCTCACATCCATGGCTTCCTCGCTGTCAGCCTCAGGCATTGTCCATTCATCCGTGTCCATATTTTCTGGAATACCCAGCTGCTCTGCTGGCTCCTGAGCAAGGGAATCCTCACACTCCATGGGTTCCTGAGCGAGGTCTGGCCTTTGCCTGGCCCGGAGAACCTTCCCTGCCAGGTCCTCGTGTGCAGCCTCACTTACTGCCTTGGAGAGCTGCTTAAGAGTCTTTGGGCCACACCCTGTACTAGGTGTGTGTGTGCCTAGCTTTCGTGCTCTTGGGCTCCCCCTCAGGTTGCTGGGCAGAATACCATTGGGAGCCTGATTAAACCTCTTAGTGTAGCTGGGGTTTTTACTGGGCCGTGGAGCTAACTTGTATTCTGGCTCCTGATCAGGTTCAGATGGCTCAGGATAGGCAGCTCTGCTTTCGGTATCCCCTGCCTGTTCATTCTCGATCAGTCTGTGGTCTCGGGCACAGGATTTAGGCTGGGGTTTCACTCTGACATGACCGTACTCGGGGAGCGGAAATGTCACAATATCGAAAAAAGAAAACAGGGACACTGTTAACTGAGGGAAGTGACCAAATCAAACAATGAACACTCATGTTATTTTGTCCCAGCTTTCAGGTGTGCAGCTGACAGAAAGGTTGTCAAGTTGTGTAGAGTCAAAGAAAACATATTTTTGCTTTTGGTATATTATCACACATTTACATGGGTGTCTTAAAAAGAAAGAGGCTCCAAGAGCGATAACTCCCGGCTTCAGAATCAAAAATTCACGATGACGTCTCTGGGTATCTCGAGCCAGATCTGGAAATATTTGTATTTTAAAATCCCAAAAAATCTTTTAGCTTATTTTTGAAGTAAAGTCTCAGCAACCAGTTTTTATCCGGTGCTAAGGCAACAGTGAGAAGTAAAGTTGCAGGTATCACAATTTCCTTATCTGACTGTTCCAATATCAATGAAACATTTAAATTCTGTTGGACCTCTGTAGATAATTGTGGTTGTTGATGTTGTCCTTCAGTTTTTCATATAGGCAGGTAATAAACCTGGGTTAAAGGTGGAAGCAATTCTTCTGATATATCCAATATTTCTATCATATATCTTTTTATCATCTCTTTCGGAGATATTGTTGCCATTCTAGGAAAATTGATCAGCCTGAGATTGTTATTGCGAGAAAGATTATCCAAAGCTTCCAATTTTCTTCTCATATTCATATTGTCTCTCATTAATGTTTCATTAAATTGTTTGGTGGCAGCATTTGAATCTTTAAGGTCCTGCATATCAGTTTGTAAACCTTTAATATTTGTTTCATGGGTATTTAACTTCCGTTCAATTGGGGAAATTTGAGGTTTGATTGATTTTGCCAAATCTGCCACCAGATCCCATATCGCCTCAAGAGTTATTTCTCTAGGTTTCTCTATTTCAACAAATTGTTCATTCTGAGTAGGAAAGTTAACTATAACTGACCTTTCTTCCTGAATGCTGTTCTCCTGGAAGCTGTTTTCCCTCTTGCTGTTCTGAGCCTCAGCCCCCACTGGACTCATAGCATAGGAGTCCAAATCCAGTCTCCCCTGTCTGATGACTGGATCACAGGGCAGGAGCTCACCGACCTCCGATGGCTCTACTGCCCGAGGGGAACTGGTGTTCTGAGGAAGAGGGGGTGGAGTCCTTGCGTCGGGGCTTAATGAGATCTCTAAGCCCGGGGAGACTGCATCCTGCTCACCACCTAGAGCCCCCATCGGGGAAACCGCCGCTGCCACCGACACTTCCTTTATCCGGCGGATTAAATCTTCGATGTTGCCGAGCCTTGCGGGGTCAGGGCGGAGCGAGGCTACAGTGGCACTTCGGCCCCTTCTCTTCGGCATTGCAGGTAAAGGCAAACGCCGCACAAAGAGGAAAAACGAACAGATATTCAAATCTAGGATCTAACCGGGACGCTCAGCTAGCTGTCCCTTCGGCCATCTTGGATCCTCTCTCCCTACCTGCTCCCTGTCACCCAACACACTCCATTCCCTCCCCCTTTTCCTTCCTCTCTCTCTGCCCCCTCCCCTTTCTTCTTTTTATCTCTGTCTCCCTGCCCCCTTTCTTACTTTCTCTCTGCTGTCTTTCTTTCTGTCTCCATGCCCCCCTTTCATTCTGTCTCCCTATCTGTCTTTCTGTCTCCCCTTTCTTTCTCCCCAAGCCACCACCGGGGCTGTGGAAACAGGCCCCCAAGCCACCGTCGATGTCTGGGAACAGGCTTGTTGTGGTGTCGGAGAACAGGGAGAACGCAAAGGCAACGCGAGTCGCGATCGACTCGCGTTGCCTTTGCGATCGACCTTTTGGGCACCCCTGGTCTACAGGATACCCACAGTGAATATACATAAAATAACTTTCCACAAAATATATAGATATAAATATGCGCCCTTGATTAAGAATTTGACTCCTGGTGACTAATAGTGAGAAATTCATGTTTCATGTTTATTAAAATGTAATGCAAACACTTATAACATAGCTTCAAAGCGAATTACAAATGTAAAAAATGGGGTAACAAAATCATTTAGTCTGTACAATACATTGACACGAATAGACAGACTTACAGACAACAGTAGGAAAGAGGGTGGAACTACAAAATTTTTAGAAAAAGGCAACGTTCCCTTCCTCCTTGTAGGTTTTTTGGCAAGATATAGGAGTAGTTTGCCATTGCCTTCTTCTAAGACATAGAGGGTTACTTGACTGCCCAAGGCCAGAACTTGTTTATAAGTTTATAAATCTCCCCCCCTCCGAAGGCCTGCATGTTCCCCCAGTCTTAGTTTCAGCTAATTACCGCAGCCTGCAGAGAGGATCGCCGATGCTGTAGCGTTTCTTGCAGGCTGCCATCGGCCTCCACAGCAGGTTCCCTCTGCCGCGGTCTTGCCCTCTCCTCTGACGTCAGGGACAGGATCACAGCAGAGGGAACATGCTGTTGAGGACGACGGCAACCTGCAAGGATCGCTACAGCATTGGCAATCCTCTCTGCAGGCTGCGGTAATTATCTGAAGGTAAGAGGGGGAGGCCAGGGGGGAAGCCGAAGGACATTGCAAAGAGCGGACAGCACTAGTACAGGCCACGGGCCGCAAAATAGTACCTGGCAGGCCGCATGTGGCCCCCGGGCCGCGAGTTTGAGACCACTGCTCTAACCTGACCACCCTTCCTTAGGTTTCTTTCTCTACTGGCTTCCCTCCTTCCTTTCTTCATTCCCTCTTCAAACAGGCCCCTCTCCAAATCCTATCCCCCCAACTAGTAGTCTAGTGGACCCCCCCCCCCCATACTCCCTCAATCTGACCCCCAGTCCATACTCCAAAGTAACACACAAAAATTCCTGGAACTTGAAACTTAATAACAGGATATGTCTGCCAACACAGATGTTAACTGGGCTGATATTCGGACTAGTGCCCTATTAACACATCTCCAGATTCTTTATGACGCCTAAAAATTCAGTGCCAACTAGTACGACACTAACTGTGATTCTAAAAAAGTTAGGCATCGCTATGCATCTTAACCTATTTATTACAGGTTTTTCTTGGCCTAAATGTGTGTACAATGATGCCTGTCAAAAATAGTTCCTAACCTGAAAACATGCCCACAATTCACCCCTATCCATGCCCACCTTTAGATAGGTGCTTTGGACTAGGCGTATACCACTTTGTGCTATGCGTCTACCAAGTTGTGCGCCTTAATTCCAATTAATATCGTTTATGAGATAGGTGCCCATTATTGATGCCAATTAAACCTATTAATTAAGACCCCTTTTTATCAAGCCGTGTTAGGGTTTTTTATCGCCGGCCGCTACGGTAAAAGCTTTGATGCTCAGAGCTTTTACTGCAGTGGCCGGCGATAAAAACCCCTAATACAGCTTGATAAAAGGAGGCCTAAGTTAGGCATGCGCCTAACTTTAGATGGACTTTATAGAATTTGGGGTTCAGTGCATAAAGATAGGACAGGCGTTTTGCTGGTAACATGCGCTAATTTTTAGTAAAAAAAATTATTCCCAAGTCACTCCTATAGACACTTTGGGGACAAGGAAATAACTACTGTACCTGAATGTAACTCATCTGGAACAACACTGGAAAGGCATGAACAGAATACTAAATAAGATGGACAGATAAATAGACCAACAGACATTGGATAGTTTTTCCCCAGAAGGTATTACTTGAATGAAATATGCCTTAAAATAGAACAAAATCCAATTGTGAAAATAAACTGCACTGACTTAGTTTTTCATGTATTTTTTATTTCAAAACATTCCGTCTCATGCTGTACAAACATTCACACATTACAATCGGTGTCATATTACATGAAGTAGTATCTTTTTGTATAAATATTGCTCTAATCTGATTTGCTTTGAGGCCAAAAGCTCTCAAGGAAATGGATGTGAAATAAATGAATCACTAAATTTCAGCTATTGAATTTGACCAATATAAGATACAGTACTGAACTCTTGAGTCATTCAGCATAATTTAATGAATGGATTTCCCAAGAAATATCCAATTGTCCTAAGTTAAGTATGAATGAGACCTGCATATTATATTTGAATGTTACACTGCATCCCAGTTTTTGCTGTGATGATGTGATTAGACTTTTTTTGTCCCAGTTTTGATGCAGCTTATGGCAAGAGAACCTTCTTATTCTATTAAAAAATTTTTCTACATAGGTTGCTATAGTTTATATGAATCCTAAAACTAGGATTGAGTCTGAATTCTTTCCATGCCAGTAAATCAAGAGCATCCTGTCACTTTTAGCAGGATGCACTTGAAATGAAATGATAATCCAAGTTTATTAGGTTTTTATATACCACCTATCAAGATTATCTATTTTTCCCTACCTGTCCCGGTGGGCTCACAATCTATCTAGCGTACCTGAGGCTATGGAGGACTGAGTGACTTGCCCAGGGTCACAAGGAGCAGCGCCGGGTTTGAACCCACAACCCCAGGGTGCCAAGGCTGTAGCTTCAACCACTGCGCCACACACTCCTCCTATCTTATGTGAGGAGGGGGATTCCCATGTTTATTGCATCTTTCTAAGTGCAGTGAAGAGAGGGATTCCTGTGTTTCCTAAATCTGCTCACAGGGTACTTACTATAGGAGGCCAGGGGCTACACTAAGAAAAAAAAAAAGCATAGTGAAACCTTATGGATCAAAGTATCCTTCAATCAGGCAGAGTTCAATATTTTAATAGTAAAGATACATGAAGAGGATCTACTAATATAGTATCAGAAAATGATTCCTCCTCATTGAAACAGATCACAATTATAACAATGTATGTGCAAAAGGTGTTTTGTTTTGTTTTTAAAGCCATTCAAAAAATGATTATTCTCATACAACTTAATATTGTAAAAAAAACTTCAGATGAAAAGACTTGGAAAATGGAGGATTGTTGTATTTTTGTTTTCATTTTCCTGGGGGGGTTGTTTTTTGTTGTTTGGTGTTTTTTTTTTTTTGGGGGGGGGGTCATTTTGTTTAAAGTTACTTTGAGATTTGTATAATGTCCTCACATTCTTTTCTATCAACTAACTGTCCCAACTTTATCCACCAAGCTATCAGATACAGGTCTGAATATCAGCCAGTATCCAGTTAACTTTCAGCCGACTGAATATATCCAGGTATTCAGTAACAGAACCTAGTCATGGCCCAGCATTGAATATCCAGGGTTAATTCAACCCATAGCTAGATGCAGCTTAAAAACTGCTGACCATCCTGGCCTGAATATCTACCTTAGAGTGTGTTGTTTTATTTGGGTGAATACTTCTTGAACTGGGTCCACATGACAGGAATCCACTCATTTCACATGAACCCACTTATTGATGAAACCTCTTGTCATTGCAGGAAAAAATACCAGTGCAAGTCAGACAACCAGGTTAGACCAACAGAACTCAATTCAGGGCATGTTCCTGCCACCAGCTAGTACTGCCTTGATGATTCCTGCCTTAGGTCAAGTTACTCAAGCAATGTTCTATCCGACAGCTCTGTCTAAACTTCATACTGCAGTGCTATGGATAAACTGTCAGCTGGAGAGATTGTATGCCTTCATTCTGTATGGTATTCTTTCTTTAAAAAAGTATTCCAATATTGCAAATAAAAATGCTTGATTCAAACTGTCTTTCTTAATGTGTGCTTGAGAACTTAGTTTGACTGTCTTCTGCTTTCAATAGTCAAAGCTATTGTTTTCAGCACTCATTATTAAAGCCTATCCTTTTGTTATGTAGAATGTTGATTTAGTAGTCCATTCTTTCACCATGGCATTCTTGCTGAAATACATCAATCTATAGGCCACCTGTTTTCAAACAGCTTGTTGTCAATGCTGCCAGCTAACACAAGAAATTGTGAAAAGAAATATGCCAGTTTAAAAGCACAGTGGTTATTCATTTTTAAGATGTATGTTTTTTTATTTTAAAAAATTGTATTCTGCACTATCAACATTTCTGGGCGGATTCCAACAAACATAAATAATTTAAAATATGGATAGTGTTACTGAAAGCCATGGGAGGAGATCAGTGCTCCAAGTGAACAAGAGTAGATTGAGAAAAGGAGTGGTCCAAGGATAGAGCCTTGAGGTACACCAATCAATAGCGGAAGGCTGTGGAGGAGGAACCACCATTGCATACACTGAAGGTGCAATGAGAGAGATAGGAAGAAAACCAGGAGAGGGCAGAACCCTGGAATCCCAACAAGGACATCATATCAAGGAGAAGGCGATGATCAACAATATCAAAGGCAACAGACAGATTGAGAAGGATGAGGATAGAGTAGAAGCCTTTGGATCTGGCCAAGAAGAAGGTCATTGGAAAATTAGTAATGGCAGTTTCCATGGAACGCAGCGGGCAAAAGCCTGACTGAAGTGGATCCAGAATAGCATGGAATGAGAGGAAGTCCAGGCAACGATGGTGAACAGCAAATTCAAGTAACTTGGATAAGAAGGGGAAGAGGGAGATGGGACAATAGTTGGAGGGACACGTGGGGTCCAGTGAGAGTTTCTTGAGGAGGGTTGTGATTACGGCATGTTTAAGGCATCAGGAACAGTTACAATTAGGGCGATAGGTTGAGAATGTGACAGATAGGAGGGATGATAGAGGGTGAGATAGCACTGAGTAAGAGCCTGTTAAGTTGGATCCTCTCCCACTTTTTCCATTGTCAAAAAGAGCAACTATTGGGGTACAACTTCTCACATGGATTACCTTTTTTTCCTCGACTGTCTGTTTCTTCTATATTATCCACTGAGGCTAGAAGATGGAGAATACTATCTAGACGATTCACTAATTCAGTTCCCTCAGCAGGATCAATTAGGCTCTTAACACTAACGAACCTGTATCTTCGCTGTAATTGTACAGTCTCTTCTTCTGTTAACCGCATAGAACTTTCATGGTATGCGGTATACAAGAATAAAGTTATTATTATTATTATTATTAAAAACATCTACCACTGTACCATAAATGCTAATACAGTATTCTGGCAGATAATTATTCTGTTCTTTGGGAATATCTCACCCTATTACCCTTTTCCTAATGGCAAACAGACAATGTTCAGATCATTCTTCACTCCATCTCCTACTTTATTCTAAACACCTTGGAGGCTTGGGACTGGCTGTAGGCGAAGAGGAGACCAGTTCACATCCTATTTAGGATGTTTTTTACCTTTATATTCCTAGGCCTGTTCTTGATCCTTTCCTTGTCCATTCTGGGACGTTCACTACCAGCTAACTAGCCTATGAACAGGTTCACACTCACATCTTCGACCTCCATTCTGGACCTCTAAACTACCCCCTTTTTATTTTGGCAGCGATTATTCCAAAGCTTCTACTAAAAAGGGACATACCTTTGTTAAAACTTTTCTTCTGTACTAAATTATATCTCTTCTATCCCAAATATATCTTTGAAGCGTTATTGTTTTCTACCTGTCTACTGCTATGGAGTATAGCTAAGAACAGACGCATAAGACAAGAGTGTACGTCTGCACCGTGTAGGGCTCTGTGAACTGCCTGATCCAAATTCAATTTCAGCTTTATTACCGGTCCCAAGCCCTTACCTGCTGGGGTATTATATTTCTTTATTAAAGTCACCTCTGTCCCTGACTTTTCATTTTTCTCTATGACTCACAAGAAACAACAGAGATCCCTTCCTCGCTAAGGACGGGAACACTTACACTCTCTCCACCAGCTATTCAAATCGAAATCTCCGCTGGTGACTATGGTTCTCTGAACTTCAAAGGATTTCCAATCAAAATCTATCTCAGTTTTCTGACAACGCTACCATTCACATCATGTTATGTTGGTTTTGTAGCTTGCTGCTACCACTCCAAGTTAACTTTTCACTGATTTCTTTTACTTGGGAACTCTGTGCTTTTTGCAGTAGCTACTATGCACTCCCTCTTCAGCGTTCCAAAGTCAATTCTGTGCATTTCTTGTGTGGTACTATTATTTTTCATTCCCCACAACAATATGGCTGGTTTTCTTCCACTCTTATTTTCTAACACGTTTTCAGTTGGAATTAAAATTTCCAGCAGTAAGTACTCTCCATGGTTTATCTGGCTTCTAGTGCCACAATGCAAAATGAGTTTACGTTTCTTTTCTGCTGGGCTACTGAACTTTCTGTTCTACCACCAGCCTTCCTATCCTTTCTTGCAGAGTTTCTCTTACTCTCATATTATCTGTGCAATCATACTTTTCGTCTGGTTGCACAGTTACTCTATTTCGTTCTAGTGCTTTGTGGCCACTTTCTTTTTGAAGCTCTACTACCCATCTTGCTTCTTCATAAAAACTCATGAAGCAATTCTAACTCACAGGCACATTGCCTCTGTCCATTTTATTCGGTGGCTCTGTGGTATTTCTTCACCTTCAGTTGATGTCTCTTAGTTCAGTTCACTAATAGTTTGGCCTCAAGCAGTTCATCTAACAGCTTTGACTTTATTATTATATAGTTTGTTTATTTTTCTATTCTCATAAAAAAAAAAAAATTGAGAACAGAATACAGCTGTTTTTTCATCTTACTACAGTTTACTTCCATTAGTACATGTATTTTTTCTTCCTGTGCTTTTCCACTATTCACAGACAGTTATGGTAGCTCTTTTTTCCCCCTTTTTCCTTCCTTTCATAAAGGATCCCAGGACTTGTAACCATTCAGATGCTAGAGTCCACTGAGCTGCTCTAAGATGAAGTTGTGCGAAGGGGGTTGCATGAGCTGTGGAGGCCATTTGACTCATGACTCGCATCATCTGCCTTGCTGAGATGGATTACAGGGTACAGACTTGAATGCAAAGATGAAATAAAGTGTGTTTCTACTCTCATATATTCTCTTACTTGATTCTCAAGTTTCTGAGCTCACTACCCTCCTCTTCTTTCAATGGAAGATAGACAGATTGCTGCAATACCTTTGCCTATTCCTTTCTTTCTTTTTCTTTCCATACGGGGAGACCACATATTTCCATTCTCCGTTCACAATAGCTTTGCTACTCTTCTTTGCTGGTTTCCTTTTTTTTTTACAGCATAGTTCTTAGGCAGTGCTACTTCTTCTTACCAGATCCTTGCACTGGCTCTGGTCATTTTCAAAACATACTAGACCTCTCACAGCCCTCTATGGGAGAATTATTAACATGTGGCTTTGCTCCCAGTCCGCCATTTTTTCTTCCTATGGTCCACAGTAATGTTTTTCTCTCCTACCTACTATGTTTTCTCCGAGTTTCCTTGAAACTGTTCTAACCAATGGCTACCATGCTTTCATTTTGCTTGACGAAATTCCCTTTACTCCCATCTCTGTCTTCCTGAGACACACCTGGGTTTACTTTCTCTTTTTGGTCTGGTCGACCATATATGTATTTTTGTCAGTATCTATTTATTCTTTTCTTTTTTCAATCTTTTTGCCATCTTCCTTGCCTATGCTTGGATTCCTTTGCCGCTATGAGGTCATCTATGATTTGCAACCTCCTTTACTATAGTATTCCCTGAGTTCTTCCCCTTTTTCCTCTTCTTGAGGATGGGTTCTTCTGCTTAGTCTGAATTTATTTCATTCCCTTGCCTACACCTACTTGTATCAGACACAGTGGCGTACCAAGAGGGGGGCGGGGGGGGGGCGGTGCGCCCCGGGTGCCAGCCCTAAGGGGGTGTTCCCGGCCTTGCCGTTCAGTCCTCCGCCACCCCCGAAGGACCGCTCGCCCCACTGACCTTCCTGCACCACCTGTGAAGCAGCCCGCAGCAGGATCGCGAAGTCAGCGTCAGCGATCCCTGCGCTGCTTCCTGCGCCGCGATCCCGCCCCTCCTCTGACGTCAGAGGAGGGGCGGGACCGTGGCGCAGGAAGCAGCGCAGGGATCGCTGATGCTGACTTCGCGATCCTGCTGCAGCTGCTTCATAGGTGGTGCGGGGAGGCCAGGGGGGCGAGCGGTCCTTCGGGGTGGGTCGGGGCATCAGGCCTTCAGGGTGGGGCGGGCGGGCAGGCAAGCAGGCTTTCAAGGGGGAGGGGGTGACAGGCAGGCAGGCAGGCCGGCCTTCAAGGGGGGACAGGCCTTCGGGGGGGGGTGCAGACCTTCAAGGGGTGGAGGCCTTCAAGGGGGGCAGGCAGGCCTTCAGGGGGGGTGCAGGCCTTCGGGGGGGTGTAGGCCTTTGGGGGGGTGCAGACCTTCAAGGGGGGGAACAGGCCTTCAAGGGGGGAAAGGCAGGCAGGCCTTCAAGGGGGGGACAGGCCTACAAGGGGGGGACAGGCCTACAAGGGGGTGGGACAGGCCTTCAAGGGGGGGTGCAGGCCTTCAAGGGGGAGACAGGCCTTCAAGGGGGGGAAAGGCAGGCAGGCAGGCCTTAAAGGGGGGACAGGCCTACAAGGGGGGGACAGGCCTACAAGGGGGTGGGACAGGCCTTCAAGGGGGGGACAGGCCTTCGGGGGGGGGTGCAGACCTTCAAGGGAGTGCAGGCCTTCGGGGGGGGTGCAGGCCTTCAAGGGGGTGCAGGCCTTCAAGGGGGGGAGAAGCTACAAGGGGGTGGGACAGGCCTTCAAGTGGGGGACAGGCCTTCGGGGGGGGTGCAGACCTTCAAGGGAGTGCAGGCCTTCGAGGGGGGGGGTGCAGGCCTTCAAGGGGGTGCAGGCCTTCAAGGGGGGACAGGCCTTCAAGGGGGGGAAAGGCAGGCAGGCAGGCCTTCAAGGGGGGACAGGCCTACAAGGGGGGGGAGAAGCTACAAGGGGTGGGACAGGCCTTCAAGTGGGGGACAGGCCTTCGGGGGGGGGTGCAGACCTTCAAGGGAGTGCAGGCCTTCGGGGGGGGTGCAGGCCTTCAAGGGGGTGCAGGCCTTCAAGGGGGGGAGAAGCTACAAGGGGGTGGGACAGGCCTTCAAGTGGGGGACATGCCTTCGGGGGGGTGCAGACCTTCAAGGGAGTGCAGGCCTTCGAGGGGGGGGTGCAGGCCTTCAAGGGGGGACAGGCCTTCAAGGGGGGGAAAGGCAGGCAGGCAGGCCTTCAAGGGGGGACAGGCCTACAAGGGGGGGGGGGAGAAGCTACAAGGGGTGGGACAGGCCTTCAAGTGGGGGACAGGCCTTCGGGGGGGTGCAGGCCTTCGGGGGGTGCAGACCTTCAAGGGGGGACAGGCCTACAAGGGGATGGGACAGGCCTTCAAGGGGGGTGCAGGCAGACCTTTAAGGGGGGACAGGCCTTTGGGGGGGACCATGATTTAGAAGTACACGGAGGGAAGGGGGTGTTCAAAGAGACGTGCATATGCCAAACTTTGGGGGGGGAAGAAATAATGGGTCTGAAAATAGAGGAGAGGGAGAGAGATGATGGACCATGGGATTTAGGGAGGGAAGGAACAGAAAGGGAGAAAAATTGGACACAAGGGATGGTGTGGAGGAGGGATAGAGATACTGGATAGGAGGGTAATTAGGAAAAGAAAGGGAGAGATGGTGGACTCTGGGATGGTGGGGAAGGAGGGAGAGATGCCGGATGAAAGGGTATTTAAGAAAAGGTGGATCTGTGGAGGGAGATGAAAAAAAGGAAAGATACCAGACTTCCTGGGAAGGGAAGGGAAATGGAAAGGGAGGACAGAGTTGGCAGATGGATGGTTAGCATGCAGAAAGAAGGAGACCCTGGCAAGCAAGTTATCAGAAGAAAACCAGAGCCTTGGACCAACAAGATTTGAAATATAACCAGACAACAAAAGGTAGAAAAATTAATTTTATTTTCTGTTTTGTGATTATAATATGTCAGATTTGAAATGTGTATCCTGCCAGAGCTGGTGTTGGACTGCAAACGTGAGCTAGGATTTAACAGAGAGAGGAAAAGTCCTTTTTGTTTCTTTATTTTATTTACACCACAGCGCCAGTGTGGTTAGGAGAAGCCAAAGGGGGTGAAAAAGCTATAAAACCCACCAGGAGTTTTGAAAAAAATCACCCAACTGGGCAGGAAAATCGAATTGAAAAACCAATTCAATAGGGCTGAATCGAATCAAAATTTTTTTTCCTGTATCTGGCAGCATTAGTTTGCGCTACTGTCTTAGACTTTAGGACTTGGGATTGGGGAGAGATGGCATCCTCAGTACTTTATAATGCAAGTGAAACGAGGATTTGGTCAGACTTTTGAAGGATCTGCAGAAAAAAAATATTGTATAGGCCGGGGACATGAGACAGCAGGAAATGGGAACTTTTCTTCCTTCTATTTTTGTGAATGGAAAGGCTGAGGATGTCAGAGAGTTCAGTTAAAATATGTGCTTTATAAGAAAATATAATAATGTGTTTTATAAAGTTTATAGCATAGCTGGCCTACCCAGTGAGGTGTTCCTAGTGGTGATGGTGGCAGCGTGTCAATGTGTTGAGAGGAAGAGGTGGTCTGGGAAATTCTGCTGAGCAAACTCCGGGCCCATTTCCACCCCCCAGTTAGTCCACTCCACTCAACTGGTTCACACACTGAGTGGGTCTTTGGGTGTTGTTTTGGGATCTCTTCCAGTGGTTTATCTCCTTCTGGTCCAAGGAAGGAAACTTTGTTATCCTTAGCATTGACCTACAGAATATGTTTGTAACAGCGCTGCTTGTGTGGCATTAGGCTATGTAGTGATCGAAAGAAAAAAACAGACCTTTGCACATTTTTGCACTATATGGTGGGTGTATGAGGAGATTCACATTTCCTGCACAGCTAAGTCCATGTGAAGTTACCTTGTGCTGTATTTGACATCTAGCAACGTCTCTGTTTGAAAGGAAAGATCTAAACTTAAAAATGAAGTGACCAGAAGTTATGGTAAAAGCAGATAGTGTAGCTGGTTTTAAGAAAGATTTGGACAAATTCCTGGAGGAAAAGTCCATAATCTGTTATTAAGACATGGGGGAAGTGTCTGCTTGCCCTGGATCGGTAGCATGGAATGTTGCTACTCTTTGGGTTTTGACCAGGTATTAGTGTCCTGGATTGGCTACCATGAGAATGGGCTACTGGGCATGATGGACCATTGGTCTGACCCAGTTAGGTTATTCTTATGTTATGTTCTCATCTGTAGGGGCCTTTGTTTTCACTTCTTATTTTAATGTATTTTTTTTCTGGGAACTTATCAGTGTTTTTTATAATGGGAACAAAAATGGAAGAGAATTAATGTGTGTGGGATGAGGGGGTAACTAATTTCTTCAGCTAAATAATTCAATCCACTTCAAACAGATATAGGAGAACTCACGCACCATTCACACACCCTCCAACCAAAAACGTCAAAAGAAAAAAACTGTTCGACAACCTCCTAGCCATTCGAGCTGCAACACTCGACCCCCAACTCTACAACCAATTGACATCGACCACATACTGTAAAACCTTCAAAAAGAAATAAAAACCCTTCTATTCAAAAAACACATAAAACCGAACTAACACAATCAGAACTGTCCCAAGCATCACCTGCAACTACTCCATATGTACTTCTGATGTCATGACAATTCAGACATAATTTATGTTATGTTATGTTTGGAATATAAGAAAATTTTCACTGTCTGTTTCTATTCAAAGCACAGTTATGGATTAGGTATTGGTTATTGGATTGAAAACAGAGAGTAGAGTTAAATGGTCATTTTTCTCAATGGAGGAGAGTAAAAGGTAAAGTGCCGCAGGGGTCTGTACTGGAACCAGTGTTATTTAACTTATTTATAAATGATCTGGAAATTGGAACAACGAGTGAGGTGATTAAATTTGCAGATGACACTAAACTGTTCAAAGTTGTTAAAATGCATGTGGATTCTGAAAAATTGTAGGCAGACCTTAGAAAATTGGAAGACTGGGCGTCCAACTGGCAGATGAAATTTAATGTGGACAAATGCAAAGCGATGCACAAACAACATCAACGCAGGTGCCATAAGGCGATAAAAGGGGCCAAAAGAAACTACAAGGAAAAAATAGCCAAGGAGGTTAAAAACTTAAAGCCATTCTTTTGATATATTAATGGGCTGAAGGAGTTGCCGTACAGTGAGAGATTGGAGAAACTGGGCCTCTTCTCCCTTGAAAAGAGGAGACTGAGAGGGGACATGATAGAAACTGAAGGGACTAGACTTAGCAGATAAAGACAGATTGTTCACCCTCTCCAAGGTAGGGAGAACAAGAGGGCACTCTTTAAAGTTGAAAGGGGATAGATTGCGTACAAATGTAAGGAATTTCTTCTTCACCCAGAGAGTGGTAGAAAACTGGAATGCCCTTCCGGAGTCCGTTATAAGGGAAAAGCACCCTCTAGGGATTCAAGACCAAGTTGGACAAGTTCCTGCTAAACTGGAACGTATGCAGGTGAGGCTGGACTCATTTAGAGCACTGGTCTTTGACCTGGGGGCCGCCGCATGAGCGGACTGCTGGGCACGATGGACCACTGGTCTGACCCAGCAGCGGCAATTCTTATGTTCTTATGCATCACAGTTACCGGATGGTAGCGTCCACCTTGAAGGTTAGCGCCCAAGAAAAAGATCTGGGTGTCATCGTAGACAATACAATGAAACCTTCCGCCCAATGTGCGATGGTGGCCAAAAAAGCAAACAGGATGCTAGGAATTTTTAAAAAAGGGATGGTTAACTATTACTACTACTATTACTATTAATTATTTCTATAGCACTACCAGACTCATGCAGCACTGCACAGAGTCACAAAGAGTAAGAAAACAGTCCCTGCTCAAAAGAGCTTACAATCTAAACAGGCAAGAGGGACAAACAGGATGTCATGGACATAGTTAAGGGGAATGGTCAATCAGCGGGCTGGGTTGGACTAAGGATGTTATAATGCCCCTGTATCACTCCAAGGTGCGACCTCATCTGGAGTATTGCGTTCAATTCTGGTCTCCTTATCTCAAAAAAGATATAGTGGCGCTAGAAAAGGTTCAAAGAAGAGCAACCAAGATGATAAAGGGGATGGATTTCCTCTTGAATGAGGAAAGACTAAAAAGGTTAGGGTTCTTCAGCTTGGAAAAGAGTCAGCTAAGGGGAGATATGATTGAAGTCCACAAAATCCTTAGTGGAGTAGAACGGGTACAAGTGGATCGATTTTTCACTCCGTCAAAAAGTACAAAGACTAGGGGACACTCGATGAAGTTACAGGGAAATACTTTTAAAACCAATAGGAGGAAATATTTTTCACTCAGAGAATAGTTAAGCTCTGGAACGTATTGTGAGAGGTTGTGGTAAGAGCGGATAGCGTAGCTGGTTTTAAGAAAGGTTTAGACAATTTCCTGGAGGAAAAGTTCATAGTCTGTTATTGGGAAAGACATAGTGGAAACCATTGCTTGCCCTGGATCGGTAGCATGGAATATTGCTACTCCTTGGGTTTTGGCCAGGTACTAGTGACCTGGATTGGCCCCGTGAGAACGGGCTACTGGGCTTGATGGACCATTGGTCTGACCCAGTAAGGCTATTCATATGTTCTTACTTACCTGTAACAGGTGTTATCCAGGGACAGCAGGCAGATATTCTCACAACCTGCCCACCTCCCCTAGTTGGCTTCCTCACTTGGGAATAGAACTGACTCACAAGCCGGCATTGGGCAGGAAGACACTCACGTGAGTGTGGTGCGGGCAGTCACAAAGTTTCTTAAAACTTAAAGTGACAGTTCACTTTAAACCCTGTCCGTACCAGGCTCCGTGGATGACGTCATCCACATGTGAGAATATCTGCCTGCTGTCCCCGGTTAACACCTGTTAGTTAAATAACTGTGCTATATTGAAAGAGAAAAAGAAGCCCGAAGATGAAAAACAAGAATAGTGGGGTCAATATTCAGCTGGTAGTCATCAGCATTGCTTTAAATCAGGGGTGTCCAACCTTCCCTGGGCCGCATTGGCCGAAAAAAAGTTTCTGGGGCCGCGCAAACGCTGCAGCAAGATAGAGGAAGCCGGCAAGACAGTAAACACCCCGGGGGCTGCAGAGGAAAACACTGCATCGCCCTCAACTGGGGCCACACAAAAAATATCACAGGGCCGCATGCGACCCTCAGGCCGCAGGTTGGACACCCCTGCATTAAATGCTGACCGCTGCCAGTTGAATGCCCTATCTAGGCATGAGCAATGAATATTCTGGTCTTTGTCAATATCTATCACCATTGCCCATATAACTCAAGGCTCTGTCCCAACTCTGCTCCTGGATCATCCCAGCACTATATAATCAGTGAATACTGTAGTAATCAGAGCAGATATTCAGCAGCACTGTCCAAATAAGTATCACTGAAAATCCACTCCAGATCAACTCGGTGCAGTTTAACAGGGTAAGAGCCTCTCCTGTCCAGTTCACTCACTTTGAACATTGACCCCAGTCCGATGAGTGGTTATTTGGCAGCAAAGAGAAGGCAATTAGCAGCTGAGGTTGGGCTATAAATTATGATTTACTACTACTACTACTTATCATTAATATAATGCTGCTAGATGTGTGCAACACTGTACATTAAAACACTGGAGACAGAAATTCAAATTAATGCAGCACTATGTAGCACATGTATTGATTAAGTAGATATATTGTTTTAATAATTTTTTCTCATTTCCAAAAACCAATAAAAAGAAGTTGTTTTACTTTTCAGACGGTCTATGAAATCAGTCTCACACTCCATCTGAAAAGCCGTGCAACTTTCCATTATTCTGTCACAAAAGCCAAAACATCTTGGTAATTGGTTTCTGTGACAGAATAAAAGAAATTTGCATGATGTTTCTGACTGTGAAACCGATTTAATGGTGTATCGGAAAAGCTAGTGATTTCTCCTCCCACCCTTGTACTGCTGATGAAAGAAAAGTAAATTATGAAAATAAAATGGCTACTGCGTACACAATAGTAATTCTAATAAAATCCTGAATATATTCCATACAGCATGTTAAATAAATGTGATCATGATTTTTAATTTTTGACTGGTAGCAAATAGAATTTCTTCAAATGAATGTTAATGCTTTAATATAATGTGCATACAGTATGAGAACCCTCATTTTCTTCACTGAGGAATAAGTGGGAAGCCCATAATTGGTGCAGTGCATTGACAAATTGCTGGTTATCAAGAGACCACACTGATCTATGAGAATATTACTACCATTCTATATATGTTTTACCTATTGTACATCATTTATTATCAAATGCTGTTGCAAAGACATAGGATTCTATACTGTAGCTGGTGTCCTCCTATAGTCATAAATTGCTGCAGAAGGATGTCGCTCACATCTTTCAGCTTCTCCTTTCACTGGTGTAGTGCTCTCTTCAGTTTTTCCTTCTGCAAAAGAATTGAAAAGGTGTGTTCTGAACTGCTGTGCTTTATTTTTTTGTTTTTGGGTAGTTTGGGGTTTGTTTGTTTTTTTGCTTGGCTTCAGTACCTGGAGGTCCCCTTCTTGGGGCTACTCTGCTTGGGAAAGGACGCAGACCTGCTAGGGTGGTCAGCCTCGAGGTCCATTCCTCTGGGAGCTTGCTTGCCTACTGACTTATCAGAGGCTTGAGCGCAGGCTGTGGGGACCCTGTATAACAACTCTTTGGTTATCAGGGAGCCAGTTGCATCTTCCTTCCCCCATCACATTGTGTAGTTTCCTGGAGGTAGAATACTTGGTCGAGGTCCATTCTGACTGACAGCCTGAAGATGTTCAGCAGAAGACAATGTCCAGCAGGAGTTTGAGGCAGAAAGTCCTTTTCTTCAGGCAGGCTACAGCAAAGCTGACACAGGCAGGCACAGTAGAAGCCACAGTGAGTACAGCCCATTATTCCCTATGGGGAAATCGGGGGAAGGGTGTCTAAAAAATTCAGATTTGAGGGTTTCTGAGGTAAGGGTTAGGTTCCCCCTCCTCTAAAACCCCTTTGAATGATTTTTTTCTCCTTCGGGGAAGCCCTAGCGGGCAGTTTTCAGTTCGGTTTTGTTCTGGTGGTGGCCATCTTGGATTTTAAACAATCTTTTTCTAAAGCTTCATCTGCCTCAAAACCCCTCATTTTGGCCAAGGATCACCTGAGATAGACTCCTCAGCCCAGTCTGTCTTGTATCATGCCAATTTTGTGCAATTTTGATGGCAGAAGAGTGGCCGGGTGCCGCGGGACGTGGAAGGAAGGAGCGGGATTTGGGCTCAGCCCCCTTGATGTCCTCCAGGGTGGGAGAAGCCCAATAACCCCGGCAAGCAGGGAAAAGATCCCATTCAGAGGCCTTGAACAATGAGGGCACAAAACACAGACACATGGAGGCAGCAGAAGTTCAGCCGTCCAACTCATAGATTTTGCAAGGGTCCACGGGGCACTTGTTCAAGGATTCTCAGACTTCATCAGTCTCTTTTGAAGGGCCTATCTGATGGGCTTGGGAAGCGCTGTGCCGCCTGTACCGGTCCAGGGAGAGCTCCCTCTGGTGAAAGCTTCCCCGCAATGGGGTAAGCTGGCACTGAGTATAAGTGACCAATCGGAACAGGACTGGAAGCCAATGTCTATTATCCCAGGGCTCAGCTTTGTCCTTGGATGATGCAGGGTCCCTGTCCAGGACCAGAGGTCAGGAGGCTGTGGCTGCTCTCAACCAGGGTGATGATCCCTCGGTACGACAGCTCTTCAAGTCCACAACAGTTCCACATGTTACGTCAGACACACTCTGAGTTGAAGTTGGACCTCAGCAGCCCTCCACCTCCCAGTGCTCAGTTATGAGTGTCTCAAACACTCCGACTGCCTTCTTTCCAGCGCACTCGGACATCACCTTATTGGTCACTGATCAATGGGAATCCCTAGAAGGCTTCCTAAAGGTGGCAAAGGCTATGTCCAGACTTTATCCTATGGCTCTGGAATTCCAACATCTGTTTTCTCATCTGAAGGTGGATTTCGCAGTAGTTTAAGAAACTAAGCATACCACCCTCCCTAGTGAGGTGGGGAGATGCTAAAGGACACACAGGATTGTAAAATAGACATGATCCTTAAAAAACAATTTGAAGCACTTGATTTGGGGATCAAAGCAGCAGTGGCTGCCTCCTTTGTAGCATGTGCCTGTCACACCAAGTTAAGGCACTGTCCTTTGGAGCATAATCCATTTGATTATGGAAGGACTGTGTTATGTGGAAGATGCTCTCTCTGACATGATCAGAGTCATGAGTGAGGTCCTGGCATACGCCATCTCTGCCTGCCAGATGCTTTGGATTAGGTAGTGGGTGGGCAATTCAGCCTCTAAGGCTACTCTAAACATATTATCTTTTAAGGGGCAGATACTTTTTGGCAAAGGCTTGAACAACCTCATGGTCAGCATGGTGGATCACTGCCCCAAATATCTGCTAGATAGCAGAGCTTGTCATCCTGCAGGGGGAGACAAAGGCATTTTTAATTTCTCTCTGAGATCTCACCAGTTCCTCTTCCCAGAGACCTTGCCAAAGGTCCAGATAAAGATTTGGCACTACAGATGCCAACAATCCGCCATCATAAAGTCTCAATGATGCCACGCCTCCATGCATAGGCAGGAAACTGTTGGCATTTTGGAGGGAATGGGAACAGACCTCTTCAGACTGCTGGGTCCTGGATATTATTCAGGAGGATCACAAAATCAAGCTTTTTCAACCCTCCTACAGATATGTTCCTTGATTCCTCCACCAGATGACCAGAAAAAGAGTCCAGAGTCCAAGCAACAATACAATGATTCTTGGACATCAGTGCTATAGAGCCAGTTTCCGAAGATGACTCGGGCTCCGGCAGATACTCCATATATTTCATAGTGCCCAAGAAAAGCACAGAAGACTTGAGGCCAATCCTGTATCTAATGTTAGTCAATGCAGTGCTGAGGGTTCCGCTGCTCCACATGGAGACTGTCCAGTCAGTCATTGCAGCAGTGATGCTGAGGGAATTACTGGCCTCTCTTAGAATTAATGGAGGCATATCTTCACATCTCCATCTTTCCGGACCACAGAAGATATCTGAGATTCTATGTTCTCCAGAGACACTTTGTTTGTTGCACTACTGTTTGGATTAGCTACGGCCCCATGCAACTTCACCAAGGTGATGGTAGTAGCTCACCTTCGCAGGATGGGTATACAAGTTCACCCATACCTGGATGATTGGCAAATCAGAGCTCCTTCCAGACAGGAAGGTGAGCACAAAGTGAAGCAAGTGGTAGATCTTCTACAGGAGTTCCTCCAAAAAAAGTCAACCAAAGCACAAATAGAAATACGTATGAATGTAGGAACCCAATTAAAAGATCCTGAGGAAGCCGACATTTGGGAGGCGAAACAAGACCCTTTGGTTTATCATTATTGCATCAAGTTAATTTGGGCAGTTCCAACATCACAGATCGTGCAGCACTAAAGCCGTTAAGATTAAGATAAATGGCATATTAATCTTTCTCTTCCCGGGATTAATGTTTAAGCCTCAAGTTAAAAAAGTCTTGTGGTACAGACTCTGAGGTAGTTATAAGAGTGAAAAATGATGACATTTATTGTTAAAATTGCAATCCCAACATTTACTTACAATATCCTCTCTTCACCACATAAAATATAATACAACCTGATCATCTATCTTTTGAGGTAAAGCTCCCACACTCTGGAACTCTATTCCAACTTATATAAGAGAAGAAAACCAATTAAACCTCTTCAAATCTAAAATAAAAACTTTCCTATTCATCGATGCTTTTGAAATCTGAAAATTTTTCTTCTGGGCTAACCCAGATTAAAAAACTAAAACAAAATCCCCAAAAACAATAAAACCTCTGAATTACTGCTCAAACAAGATCCTCCCTTCCTATTATACTTCGCTTAAATGTCTTACTATATATATTTTATGCATTTCCCCCATATCCTTCTGTCTCCAATATGTCTGTATGTTTTATCCGTTTAGTTTGTAATTCTCCTGGTTGTTCTTTTTTTATTTTATGTTCTGACACCACTTAGAAGTACGATAAGCGGTATAACACATTTTAAATAAACTATAAGCTATCAGGGGAGTCAAACTCAATCACATAAGGGGGCCAAAATCTAAAACACAGGCTAAGTCACGGGCCAAATTTTTTATTAAGATACATAGGGCCTGTTCTGTTAAACAACGCTAGCAGTTTTTAGCGCAAAGAGCCGCGCTGAATGGCCCGCGCTATTCCCAACACTCATAGGAACTCTATGAGTGTCAGGAGCAGCGTGGGCCATTCAGCACAGCAGTTTGATAGAAGAGGCCCTTAGTTTTAGTAAAATATAGATCCTTCCTCACCCTGAGACACCATTCCAGTGATTCACCTGGTTATTTTCACCTCGTAGATGTTACCATACGTAATCCCAACTTTATTCAAATAGTCATTCTAGGCATAGGCAGCGGAATGCTTTTTTGTTTGGAGAGGCACCTTGTTACAGTATTGCTGCTCTTAAGTGCTCGCATGGCCGCCTAACTTTTAGTTGTGCCTAGAGATGGTCTATATATTGGGCGCCTCCAAAATAGGTGCTGTTCAGCGTGATTCACTAAACAGCACCCAATTTTGCTTGAATTGGGCAGAAACGGTGCCTATTTCGGTGCCTAACTTTTGGGCCCTTTTTATAGAATTTGCCCCATAATGGTTAATCACAAAATAAAACTACACAAAGCACACTGTATACTTCTCAACATTCATTCCTACCAGAACACAGATAACCCCAATGCAAATACGGGACCACAAACTAAAAGTACTAATATATACAAATAAAACCCTAAGATGCAAGACTCTGCATACAATACAACCCAAAGAAATAGAAACAAATGCATTGCTTCCTGAACAGTGCAAAATATAGACAGCAGATGTAAATTCTCAAAATTGACACAATTCAATCACTAAATTGAAAATAAAATCATTTCCCCCCCCCCCCCTACCTTTGTTGTCTGGCGATTTTGGTTTTCAAACCATCTTTTCCCAGTCTCTGGCTGCACTTCCTTCTGTCTGTGCTCTTAACTGTGTATCTAGGGCCACCTTATCCATTTGCTGGTTTTCTCTCCTTCACTTTCTGCCATAAATCCATCTTTCAATCAAATATAATGACACAGGGTGCTATGACTCAAAATAGTGGAGATAAGTAAAGTATACAAAAATGTATACTGAATATATATATATAGATACACACAACTTACTCCTATGTAATTTGTGTTCACTCTACTGAGACATATACTATATTTGAATTATATAGGAGTAAGTTGTGTGTATCTATACATCCATCTGTAGCATTAACTTTTAACAGTCAATTTTCTTCCATTTTTCTGCTTTCTTCTCAAAATCTATGTATTTTTCCATGTCTTCCCTTCCTATCTATCCATGTGTACCATCTCCTCCCTCTTTCTTCTCCCCTATTCCCATCTATCCATAAAAAGCATTTCTTCTTATTTCTTCCCTGCCGCACCCATTGCTGTGCACCATCTCCCCCCTCTGTCTCATCCTTCCCCTACATCCCTGTGCACCATCTCATCCCTCTCCCATGGTCAGATAACTTTGTCTTCCCCCTTCATATGGTCTGGCATCTCTCTTCTCTCCTTTCCATAGTCTGGAATCTCTTTCCTCTCCCATGATCTGGCATATCTCTTTCTCCTTCCCTCCCTCTTCTCTCCTCTCCTCCCTGCAGTCTGGCATCTCTCTCTTCCCTCCTTACATTCCTTGGCCTGGCATCTCTCTCTCTCTCTTTCTCTCCTCATTACAGTGGTCTGACACCTCTCTCTTTTCTCCTTCATCACCCTTCTCCGGAATCTGACATCTCTCCCTTCTTTGAGTCATCTCTCCTTTCTCCCTCCCTTCTCTCCACCATTATTATGTGCAACAATTCTTCCTCTTCCCCATGTATACTATCTCTCTTTCCCTCACACTCCACACACCTATGTCCAAGAATTTTTTTTTTCTCTTCCCTCACCCACTGGCAGCATCTCTTTCCCTCCCTTCCTAACCCCCAGCCTGTGCAGCCTCTGTCCTTCCCCAGCCCCTGCAGCATCTGTCCTTCTTGCTTTCCCAACACCCTCCCCCTCAGTCTGTGCAGCTTCCCAACCCCAACTCTCCCCTCTCAGCTGGATCCTATGGTATGACAGTCCCTAGTTCCCGATTCCCCCATCTACCACCTCCCCGCCGCTGAAATTAAAAATCTTCGGGTAGCCGACGCAAAGCCAGCCTCCTGCCATCCACCTACCCCAGAAGTGTTCTTTCTTCAGCACTTCCTCTTCCCATGTAGGCAGGACACTGCAGAAAGAACACTTCTGGGGCAGGCCAACGGCGGGAGGCTGGCTTCACGTCAGCTGCCCGAAGATTTTAAATTTCAGCGGCGGGGAGGTGGTAGTTGTGGGAGTCAGGACTCAAGGAGGTTCCTGGAGAGTGCAGTGTCAGGCACATGGTCACTGCGGGCTGGATTCGGCCTGCAGGCCTTGTGTTTGACACATGTGGTTTAGATTGTAAGCTCTTTCGAACAGGGACTATCTTCTTTGTGACTCTGTAAAGCGCTGCCTATGTCTAGTAGCGCTATGGACAACTCAGCCACTTTTGTTTGTACCTGGCTTTAGCTGGGGGGAGGGGGTAAAAATAATTGACGAAGGCAATGACAAACCACCTTGCTAATAGTCTGCCAAGGAACTGTCATGCAAGTAGCAGACTCCATAAGTCAGTCTTGACTTCATACTTGCCTTCTCTATATGTAATTTATATTCAGAAGCATTGACATTCAGTATCTCTATAACAATACAAATATATACAATGGCACTCACTATATATACTATGCAACTAAATATGCAAATAATTTAAAATGTCTAGATTAGACATTCCAAATTATTCCCCAGGAATCCTTCTCAATATAAACTTCCTTGTGTACCCCAACATTCAATAACAACCACATATTCACAAATGTGGTTGTTATTGATTGAGCCATATATTTTCACAAAAGGTGTTGGTACATATGCAAAAAATGAATATAAGCCGTTACACCATTAGCATGCTTCAGCTCAACAATGTGAATTTATTGCCAGTTCCCAATATCAGCCACCCATGCTGCTTCTACTGCATATAATGAAAGGAAAGGAAGAGCTATATTTCAGACAAAAGAGCTGAGAGCACATGAAAACAATCTCTTGTATAATGCAGTTCTCCTCCATTATTAAATATAATAGTACTTTTTTACAGCTACAGTAGCTGCAAAGAATTTCTTTTTAAATACTTTTCCAATCCTAATTTTCCAGAAATGCTTGCTGGGTAGAGCCTTTACCTTTATCAGAAATTACTACTTCTTTTTGTGATGTTAAAATTCAGACTGAAAATTATTCTTTGAAAGAGCACTATTTAATAAAATTACTACTGTCATGGACTGTGAGTGACAGGTGGGTTTGTGACATCACAAAGCCTTTCAAAGCTACCTTATGCAACACCATTCAGAATTCATTTAGCAAAAATAGTAATTTAAAATGCTTACTTTCTTTAAGATCCTACAAAGTGAGCTTGCTGTTGTATAGACATAAACGAGAGATTTGTTCTCTGAGGAAGATGCCGAAAATCAGCAAACATTGCAAGCAAAAGTTTTGATTTATTTTGTCAAATTATCCCAAACGATTACTATCACAGTTTTGTGGCAAAAAAGAAATGACTTTTGTGGCACACCATGGTATAAAAAGGTCCAAACACAACTCTCCTACACCACAGAAAAGTGGTAATGTTATAGAATGCCTAAGTAAGAAATTCCAAAAAAGCACCTCATTAACCCCCACCTTTTACAAAACCACATAAGAGTGCGCTGAATGTTCTGCTCCAACGCTCACAGGAACTCTATGACTGTCGAAGCAGCGCAGAGCATTCAGCACGCCAGCCAGTGCTAAAAACCTCTTGCATGGTTTTGTTAAAGGAGGGGTAAATCTATTTTATAAAGTCAACATAAAAACCTTTGTGTGTTAAAAAATAACTCCCAGCCTAGTGATTCTCCTATGTATGTTCTTTTGGTGTTTAATTTTGTTGTAAGGTATGTGTGCTGGGAGTGGGGGTGCATTATCTTATTAATTGGACATTTGTTGTTATGAATGGAACTGTAGAATGTAAGAGACAAAACCTGCAGTATGCTTTCTTGTATGTTGCTTTATTTTATTTTTTTTAATTCTTTATTCATTTTCAAATTTACAATAAGTGTAACAATATATCCAAACAAATTAACAATAAATATAACACTTAATAATCATCAATGGTACAAATAATATGCTCTTATCTCCCACCCTTCCCACCCTTTCTTATCATATGATCAATACCTTCTACATTATGTAATAATAAATTTACCCTCCCCTCCCCCCTTCACAATCAAACTTGTAAATTTAAAGGGAAAAAAATAAAATAAAATGTCATCTAATCAGTACAATACTTTGTAAATGGCTCCCACACATCCTGAAATTTCCTGTTGCTTTATTAATAAACAGATTTTTTTTTTTTTTTTTTGGGGGGGGGGGGTTCTCCCAGATTCAGTCCTGATAGTGATACTGCACAATTAGGGGAGGACACAAAATTTATACCTGCTCCAAGGAAAGTGTAAATTTGTGCAAGTTCCCTGGGATTCTTTATATGACACACACTCTTTTGTGAGCAAATCTGGGCAATTTGCCCAATTTGCATGCACAATGTAATTGAGTCACAGAACTCGGTATACACGAATTTAAATTGCACTGAATATCAATAAGACAAAATTTTATATTTATATGCAATATTGGTATTCTTTCAGCATACACTTTAAGCAATTGTTTTAGGAAAGGTGCAGTATTCTTCAACAAAGTTTTATGAAGATCTGCTAGATTGTCATCAATCCTTCTGCTTATGCGTTATCGTAATTTAATTTTTAACTTTTTGTGTGTTTTTCTATTTTTTATTTATATAAATATTTTTTCTTTTCTTTTTAAAATTTTTAAAGCTGATTCACTTATCTTTTAAACTTTTTTTCATCAGCTTCAATCTCGTCGGCTGGGGACCTCTGCCGACATGCTTTGCCGTACTGGCTTTTTCAAGGCAGTCCCCTAAACATAGAATGCAAACATATGGTCTCTTTTACAAAGGTTCGCTAGCGGCTGCGCTGTGCTAACGGCGCCGAAGCCCATAGAGATTTAAAGGGCTTCGGGGCTGTTGCCGCGCAGCAGCCGCTACCGTGGCTTTGTAAAAGAGGCCAATAGTAATATGCATGGCTTCAAGTAATATGCATGTTATTACTGCAACTTCCTCACTTCAAATTGTTCAGATAGCTAAAGTTTAGTTTTTAAATTCCTTGCCGATTTTAGCTTTTACCTGCTCATCTAGCCCTGTTCTCTCAATGGGCTAAAATGGTGGCGGCGTGCACATTTAATTAGTTTTCAGAGAGTCATCTTTGGTGTCATTATATTATACCAATACTTTCTCACATTAAAATATCGGTAGTGAAATTAAAATCAAACTAGATCCCTTCTGGGATCCCGAACCCTACGGTCACTACTTTCAGAGACATTATATGGAACGATCTGGAGAAATTAGGACAACAAGGCATCTACCAGTATGAAAGAGATAACCTGCTTAAGATTGAAAGAGAAGCACTTAAACCAACTAAAGGAAGATGAAAGAATGATAATACTACGAGCTGATAAGGGGGGGGTGCAATCATTGCTCAATCTAGTATACAATACGAAGCAGAAGCATATAGACAGCTGGGCGATGTAAATTTTTATGAAAAGTTAACAACTGATCCTAAGGATAACTTGAAAAAAGAAATAAAAGATATGGTTACTGAAGTGTTTGACAGGCATGATAACATCAAAAGAGTGGAAATTTCTAACAGAGGAACAACCAAAGACTTGTAAAATTTATTTCCTACCGAAAGTACAAAAGAGCACTGTTAACCCACCTGGCCGACTTTTAGTTTCGACTATATCAAAACTATTGAATACCATCTTGCAGCTAGCAATAAAAGAGATTAAATCAAATCTGGAAGAACCTAGGCTCATTCCAATTATTCCGAAAGCATCTGAAAACCTGGCTTTTCTCCAAAGAGTATAGCTATCTATTTAAAATGCAAAGCTAGCTATCCTGTTCATAACCTCTAATTTCTTATTATGTCCTTCCCTCATTTATTGAATTACCTGTAAACTGTGTCGAGCTCTATCTTTATGGAGATGATGCAGTATACAAACTTAAAGGTTTAGTTTAGTTTAGTCTCATCTATTACGGGTCATACAGAATATAAGGAATATATATTGTATGACATGGCTGGTCACTTTAGACGTAGTATCTCTGTATACTCGGATTCCGCAAGATGGAGCATTACAGATAATAGAAACAACTTTGGAGAAGATAAACTTGCAAAATCAGATATCAAATGGTTTTTTGAATGATGTAGCACAGCAAGTGGTGAAAGAGAGCTATTTTGGTTTGCAGGTAACTTTTACCATCATAAACAAGGAGTCCTATAGGTGCCATGGTAGCCCCAACCATTGCAACACTTTATATGGAGCAATTTGAAGAGAGTTTTGTATATACATCGACATATTTCCCAGATACTTTACAGTGGAAATGATATCTGGATGATGTCATAATATTATGGAAAGGAACCAAAGAAGCTACCCAAACAAGAGGACCTGAGAGCTACCGCAAGGGGGGAAGTCGGGCCAGCGTAGGAAACGGGCTCCGCCTCCCAACGTCCCTTGCAGTGCAGACTGCTGCCATTTAGGGCGGTGCGCCTAGTAGCACGGTGCCACTTGGCACATTGCCTAAGGCGCAAGCCAAAAGTGTGCTCCTTAGTGCAGTGACTGAACGCAGCAACACATCCTAATAAGAAGGGGCCCAACCCAGGCACGCCTACAAAGCTCTGGGAAAACCTGAACAAATCACTGACAAAGTCCAGCTCTCAGCACACCAAAAACTTCATCAGTTCCCAAACCAAACTCCCATACCAGCGGCTGAGAAACTGCAGACAACCCTACACAGACCCTACAATGAAAAAAACCCTCACTTACATTAATCCTACTGATATGTTACATCACCGGTATAACAGGGATCTACAACACAATACCCACGAGCAGCACAAACAATAATGGAGTAAGCCTTCAGACCAAACAAATACACAAAATGACTACTACTGATTCCACCAAAACATCCTGCCCAAACTATGAAGCAAGAACAATACTTATTGCAAACAAAGAAGCCTCTCTTTAACCCAAAGTCCCTAAACATCAACCCAAAGCCCTTCCAAACAAACTCCAAACCAAAACTCATCAAACAACACACAAAACCAAACAAAGGCAAACTCACTACCCCAGTCCCTTGCATATACTTTAATGCAAGATCAGTAGTGAACAAACTGTTCATCCTAAATGAGCTAATCACAACCAACATAGCCCTGACATTTATCACAGAAACTTAGCTAAAAAAAAATAAACAGCCCAGAGCTACCTCATCTGTGCCTGCAGGGATATAACATACTCCAGTTCCCTAAAAGGCACAAGCGAGGAAGAGGACTTGCAATAATCTACAGAGACTTATACACCATTAAAGAAATTGACTCAGATATCCATCCAGAACTTGAATACTTAGCATGTAAGCTAGAGAACAAACTCAACTCCACGCCAAACATAGGAATGCTCCTAATTTACAGGCCCCCTAATTCCCACTCAAACACCACCACCACCAAACATGAAGAAATAATAGCAAACCTAGCATGCCAACACTCCAACCTACTCATCATCGTAGACGTCAACCTACCCCCTCGAATCAACAACCAACAATGAAGTCTCTAAACTCAAAACCATGCTTGAACACTATCAAATCACGATTATGTCCTCAGGCCCTACACACGAAAGGAGCACACCCTCGACTTACTTGCAACAGGCCCCACCGACCTCACTACTGACATCAAGTGGTCCCCTATCCCCTGGTCTGATCACTACCTACTCAGCTTCAATCTGAACATCTCTACAGAAAACCAGAACAATACTGCCAAAGAAGTAAAATTAATAAAAAGAAAAACAGATCCAGACCTCTTCTGGAATAGAGTAACCACAATCCTGATCCCTCCTTCAAATAACGCAACAGCAATGTTAGCAAACTGGAATAAATCCATAACCAATACTCTAGATGATCTCACCCCCTTGCATCCTCGCCAAGTAAAACAAAACTGAACCTCTCCATGGTATACCGTGTTATTAAGAATTGAAAAATGATTTTGCAGATGGCTAGAAAGGAGATGGCAAAAGGACAAAACAACCAACCACGGAATAGCATGGAGAGCAGCAATCAACAAATACAAACTCAACATATCCGAGGCCAAAAAACACTATTACATTACATCACATTAGTGATTTCTATTCCGCCATTACCTTGCGGTTCAAGGCAGATTACATAAGAATTGTCAGGACATTTAGAAGTACATAAGGAGTAGTCTGAACATTTTCTAAGTTGCTAAGGATTAGAGAGTATTGCAGATGATGCTTGGGATGGATCTGGCTGTGTTTGGTTTTATGTATTTTTTGAATATTAGGGTTTTTGTTTCTTTTTTGAAGGTTGTATAGTCTGTGGTCAAGGTCAGTAAATTGGAGAGTTGGTGGTCTAGTTTTGCTGCTTGAGTGGCTAGGAGGTTGTCGTACAGTTTTTTTCGATTACGCCAACAAAATAGGAACCAAAACCGTAAACAACAAAAACTATTCCTCCTGGTAAGACAACTAACTTCGCCCCCCAAACAAGCCACTACAGATCACAGCAACACACCCACAGCCCAAGAATTGGCAGAATTATTCTTGTATAAGATTAAATCTGTACAATCAGAAGTAACTAACAACCCCAATAGCCACACCCGGACAGCCTGCAGAAGCTAGTAAGGCATACCTAACTTGGTCCTCCTTCACCACCCTTACTATCTCCAACACAAAAAAATTAATATGTAAGCTATCAGCCTGCTGTAGCCCATTAGACAATTGCTCACCCTACCTTCTCACAGCGGTACCTGAAGAAATCATCACCTGGGTTACTATCCTCCTGAACAAGTCCCTAAACCAAGGCCAGCTACCAGAGGAAATGGGAAAAATAGCTCTGACCCCAATACCCAAATCTTCAAATTCAGATCTCTCTGCGCCCTCAAACTACTGGCCCATTGCTGGCATTCACGTCCTTACCAAGCTCCTTGAAACCCACATAAGTAAACAACTAGCAGCGTACATGGAGCAACACTCATGCCTTCACCAGACTCAATTCAGTTTTAGACAACAGCACAGCACAGAACTCCTCATCCTAACATTGATAACCAAAATTAAGCAGCTGCTAAGTCATCAAAAAAGGGGATTACAAAAAATTATTACTTTACAGATTTTTAATTACACATAAGTGTATCAACTTATGCACAGATTAATGCAATATAAATGATATCCTGCTCAAACCGTTAGTACGGATACCCTAATTTAGAGAAAACTTTCCCAAGAAAATGGAACTGGCGCATAGCCATTTAGAAAAGTGTTGCTGTTTCTTCTGATATATACTAAAAGTTTTTCCCAGTTAGACACAAATAGAGTTCATGTATAAGGGTGGGACGGAGGTTTGACGTAAATGATTATATGGTGATTGATATATCCAGGATAAAGACCTGAAATAACACATATGTTATAAGAGGTTCTATGTACTGAGCTGTTAAGCCTCTATATGATACTTCAACTTCCTAGTGAATTCAGTATTTGGGAAAGTTTTCTCTAAATTAGGGTATCCGTACTAACAGTTTGAGCAAGATGTCATTTATATTGCATTAATCTGTGCATAAGTTGATACACTTTTATGTGTAATAAAAAATCTGTAAAGTAATAATTTTTTGTGATCCAAAGAAACCCCCTTTTTTGATGACATAATTTAATTGTGGGTTGGATTAGCTTGAAAGTGATCCATGTTTTTCGTTTGATATACTTCTCCAATTTAACATATCTGCAGCCTTTGACTCCGTTGATCACCACATTCTCCTAACAAAACAGATAACAGATGCTGTCCTGAACTGGTTTACTGACTTCCTCATGAACAGACAATGCATCGTCAAAAAAGACAGGGTCTACTCCAACAGTTGGAGGGCTTTCTGTGGAGTTCCACAGGGCTCCCCAATTTCTCCCATTCTATTCAACCTGTTCATGAGCTCACTCGGGGACATCCAATTTGAAGACAAGAGCATAATGTCATACGCAGATGACATCCTACTCCTCATACCGGCGGCAGAAAACCAAGCAGACACTGACAAGAAAATCTCAGACAACATAGAAAAAATCCAAACCTGGGCTACGACTCAAAAACTAAAGCTAAATGCCTTCAAAACCAAAGCTCTCTACTTCCACAGCTCCCAACAAACGGCACCAACAAACATCACCCTCCAAAATGGCAACACCCTCACAGTAGAAAAATCTTCTAAAATCCTAAGCTGTATCCTGGACTCTACCTTAACCTTGGAACCTCAAATATACAACCTCAAAAAGAAAACCCACATCACCATGAAACAACTAAAGCTCATTAGACCATATTTCCAACAACATCATTTTGCCCTCATAGTCCAGATGATGATACTGTCCCAACCGGATTATTGTAACTCTGCCTACATGGTAATCAAGCCCACCTTAGTCCACAGAATGCAGATCATACAAAACACTGCAATAAGACTCATATTTGGCCTAAAAAATACGATTCTATCTCAACATACCAAAAACAACTCCACTTGCTATCCATCGCTTCCCGAATAAAATTCAAAGCAACGTATCATAAATCACATAATCTACGGCAACTCGCCCACCCCTCTTATCACACTCTTCTCTAAAGCATGGTCCACCTCTCGCAGAATTCTTAACAGGATACAGTTAAACCTCTCCACAACAAAAAACCTCAAGTACAGAAGAATTTTCCAATCCATGTTCACTTTCCTAGGAGTCAAGATCTGGAATGAACTCACAGAGACAATAAGAACAGAATTCAACCACACTCTCTTCCGGAAGAAACTGAAAACACTACTCTTTGACAACCAAACTCTATAAGACCACCCTCATACATGTTCTCTTACTTAGTTATGACTAGGCTCTCGTCCCCCCACCCCTTCTCTTCCCCTGCCCCCTCCTAGCTTCCCTTTTCTCTTGCAAGTCGTCTAGAGCCTGTACATGTTTGTGCGACACAAAAAAATTACTCGATTAGATAAGATAGAGAGTTATAGATCAGGTAGAGGAGGGATGGGAAAGTGGGAACTATGACAGGCTTCTTAATTTTAAAGAACAGCGATGAATTTTCTCTTTAAATACCGTGATTCCTAAGGGTCTAAACTTAGAAATTGAATGGAATCATTTTTATATTCTGGAGGGTTTACTAAATTCTGTTAAAAGGTAGAATGAAAAAGATCCTAATAATACTGACATGTAAAAGACCTTAATAATACTGAACTGTATTTTTCTTAAGTATTTTATTGATTTCAACTTGTACAGAAAGCAAATTTAACCAAACATATTACAGTCGTATAAATCCATACTTAACAAATTAAGTAGTTTACAAGAAAAACTATTATGGTGAAATTAGCTCAAGTCCTCTTTAGATCCAAGAATTAATTTCCGAGAAAAAATAAGAAAACAACCAAGAAGAGTAAGAATATGCCTATAGATCGGGTAGGGAGTTACTATTTTCTTTTAGAGCTCAAATTGAATTTTCTCCTTGTCCAGAGGGGACATAGCCAGAAAATTAATCAAATGTTGAGGCTCAAAGAATACATATTTAATGGAACAATAACGGACAATGCACTTACAAGGATGTGTTAGATAAAAGATAGCCCCCAATGAGGTGACCCCCGGGTTCTCTACGTTTTTGAGTTTCCCTTGAAACATCAGGGAACATTTGAATTTTACAACCAAGAAATTCCTTCTGTTTGTTCTTAAAAAATAGTCTCAATAACCAAGATTTATCTATAGAAAGAGCTAAAGTAGCTACTAATGTTGCAGGTGTTACCACTTCTTTGTCTGACTTCTCCAATATTTCACTGAACGGTATTTTAACGTGAAAAAGTATTGGTAGAATGCAATGACACCATAGATGATTCTCTGAAAACTAATTAAATGTACGCCACCGCCATTTTAGCTCATTGAGAGATCGGGGCTAGATGAGCAGGTGAAAGCTAAAATTGGTAAGGAATTTAAAAACTAAACTTTAGCTATCTGAACAATTTGAAGTGAGAAAGCTGCAGTAATAACATGCATATTACTTGAAGGCATAAGAGAATTGTAGTTGTAATAGAACTATGGGCTCGCGTAATAGCGCACGTTAAACCGCCGGCCGCACTAGCCGCTACCCGCCTCCTCTTGAGCAGGCGGTAGTTTTTGGGTTAGCGCGTGATGAAACATCATGCGCGTTAATTCCGCTAGCGCGGCTTGATAAAAGGAGCCCTATGTTTGCATTCTGTGTTTAGTGGACTGCCTTGAAAAATCCGGTACGGCAAAACATGTCTGCAGAGGTCCCCAAGCCGACGAGATTGTAGCTAATGAAAAAAAGTTTAAAAGATAAGCGATTCAGATTTAAAATTTTTAAAAAGAAAAAATATTTATATACATAAAAAATGCAAAAAGAGGTTAAAAATTAAATTATGATAATATATAAGCAGAAGGATTGATGACAGTCTAGCCGGTCTTCATAAAACTTTGTTGAAGAATACTGCACCTTTCCGAAGATCCTTAAAAAAACTGCTTAAAGTGTATGCTGAAAGAATACCCATATTGCATATAAAGATAAAATATTGTCTTATCAATTTAATTGAGTACCATACCAATCGGTGCTCATAACTGGGTGCTAGTTGGTTCATTACTCAATATTTAGTTAGTTAGTTAGTTAGTTAGTTTTATATCCCGTCCTCCCCAAAGAGATCAGAACGAGTTACAATTTTACAGTAATAGCATTACAGTGCATCAACAAATAAAATTGTTCATAGGACAATGCAGGAGAAAGAGCTTAGGTTGCATGGTGAAATGATAATACAGGAATTTACATGTGCTGTTCTCTAATTATATGCGTGTAAATTCTTGTGCGTGGATCTGAAATGAGGGCCTGGTCTGGTCATGGGTGTTCCAAGAATTTGTGTACTGTGCACCTAATTTAGATGCAGGGATTTATACCAGGTTTCAGTTGGTGTAAATGGAAGCGGACTCCATGGGCCCCAACAAAGGAGTATATCTTCCAGGTCCTTCAGCTAGAAGAAATACAGATCAAATATTGAAGGTAATTAGAGAAGAGAGTATAGATTCTAAGGTTAATGTTATAATCCATTTGGGAACAAATCATCTGGCCTTGGATAGCATTTCTGTAGTACAGAAAGCTTTCCAGAGGCTGTGGGGAGGTTGAAGTCCTGGGTACACACTATCTGCCCAATATTTAGCACTATTTAGCCAGCTGGGAACTGATTGCCACAACATTAGTTAATGGAACTCCTATTACCTATCTTTGACTTCAAGAAAGGTATATAAAGTTACCTGTTGTCTGTTGACTCAGTTATTTAATACAGGCAGTCCCCAGGTTAAGAATGAGTTCTGTGTTTTAAACCGTTCTTAAGTTGAATTTGTATGTAACTCGGATCCTGTACAGTAGTACACAATCTATAAAAACATTAAAGAACATTGAAACAATCCTCAAAATAAATCAGGCTGCAACGGGTTTCATGAGAGCCCTGTACTAGATAGACTCCCCCCAATCATCTCCCAATATTCAGCCAGCAGCGGATAGCATTTTTTCCTCCGTCACCACCACTAAATCTAGAAATTCAATGCCATGCCCTGTGTAGGCTTTGGTATTGAATTTTCAGTTTTTTTAAGGTCAATATTCAGACTTAACTGGCTCTGGGCAAGCACATAAAGATAGGATAGCTATTGGGAGGTAACATAACTCTGCCTGTGAAATGCTCCCAGAATGCCCCTGACATCACCTGCTTCCACTTTGCTACTCACCTGTCATTTTCAGCAGCACTAACTGGATAAGTACTGATGAAAATGACCAAATAGCCACTTTACAAGTAAGTTAACTGGTCAGCATCCATTCCCAGCCAGTTAACTCACTTTGAATATCAGCCGATCTCTGACTGTGAACTTGCTATCTAGGGATCATCTCTACTTTCTCTTGTTAATCCTGCAGAAGTTACCCTGGAATCTATATAATCTCAGTGGATGCTCTTTATAAAGTATGCCCTGGCTTTGTTCAGACTTCTATGGTGAACGCATTTGAACACTAGATCTTGGAAGAGCAATTGGTCACACAAACTTCCAAAGTTACAGAGACAGGATCTGAAGTTTCTCTTATTAAACATGTTCAGGCTACAATGTCTCAGCATAAACATCCTAATATTCAGCATTATTTAGCCAGCCAGGAGGAGCTAATGGTTGGCTAACCATTAATATTCAGTGGAAGATACCTGACTATCTCCTGCTGAATATCCCAGTCAGTGGTTAGACCAGTCACCAGCTATGTCATGTGACATAACCGATCGGCACTAATATACAAAGGCCAGCTGGCTAAGTTTTGCGTCCATAAGAATATTAGAGTTGCCATACTGGGACATACTGATGGTCCATCAAGCCCAGTATCCTGTTTCCAACGGTGGCTCACCCAGGTCACAAGTACCTGGTAAGATTCTGAAAAGTAAAACAGATTTTATGCTGCTTATCGTAGGAATAAGCCGTGGATTTCCCCAAACCATCTTAATAATGGCTTATGGACTTCTCTTTTAGGAAATTATCCAAACCTTTTTTAAACCTTGCTAAGCTAACTGCTTTCACAACATTCTCTGGCCAGATAGAACTGCCTAAATAGCAGGTCAGTCTTTGGGCACTATGTCTTAGCCTGTCAGCCAATGAATATTGGCTTGAACAGCTGTGTCAAAAATAGACTGGAAATTCAATGCAGTAACTGAATATGGCCCCAGCACTGAATTTCTGGGTTTGCTACCAACCGCAGGAGGTAGCCAGGCTGCCTTCTGTGTTCTGAAAATCATCCCTAAGGTGCTTATTCATTGAAGACTAACAATTTTGAAAACTACACTAAACACTTTAAACTTGTGGATCCTTAATTTTCCAAAAATGCTGACTAGTACCCTGAGAAATATATTTTATAAATGTCTGAAGGAAATAACACAGTAACATAGAATTTAAGTATTCAGTAACACACCAACTGACATTCAGTGCTATTTAACCTGCCAGAAATGGCACTGACCAGGTAAATAGCAGTTAACCAGTTAAAAGTGAATATTCAATGTGAGATAGCCAGTTAGCTTTGCTGAATGTTCACGGTTAGTGGCTAAAAGTTAACCAGTTATATCATGTAATAACTGGCAATTTTCAGTATTGACTTACCAAGCTTAGCAGCCAACTCAGGCCGCGTAAATAGCAGTCCTATCTTTGACCGCTATAAACTTAACTGGCCAGCACTGAATATTGACTTAACCGATTAAGTTTATGCTGACCAAAAGAACTCTGGATATTCAGTGCTGGTCACCAGAAACAGCCCAGCATTAAATATCCGTGGTCAGCATCTACTGCGGGAGTTAGCCGACCTGCCTTCTGTAGTCTGAATATCATCCAGACAGTATTTAAGTGCTCAGAGACAGGAGTGCCACAAAATACTCTAACTGTCTGTTTCTGGGCAGAGTTAGGTTGAGAGTAGAGGTCTGCACGGGAATGGGGATCGCGGGAATCCCGCGGGTCCCGCAGGAATCCCCCCTAACCCAAGGGACTCCCACGGGGACCCCCTCTAGCCAATGGGACTCCCACGGGGATGGAAGGCTTTGGAAGCAGGGTTCATCCATATAATATAATGGACACGTCATCCTTAGTAAAAGAGGGGGTTTATAAGTTAATTACCAGAACAGAAAACAAAAAAAAGGGTTCCACCAAAGAGATTCCACAAGGAAAACAGCAGCGCAAACACAAAAGAAACTGTGGAATTGATGATCCTGTCAGAAGTAATTGCTGCTTTTTATTGGGACGGGCAGGGATGGAAGTAATTCCTTGCGGGGATGGGTGGGGACAGAGAGGATCCTGATGGGGACGGGTGGGAATGGAGAGGATCCTGACGGGGACGGGTGGGGACGGAGAGGATCCTGACGGGGATGGGTGGGGACTTAGAGGATTCTGGTGGGGACAGAGAGGATCCTGGCGGGATCGGGTGGGGACGGAGAGGATCCAGGCGGGGATGGGTGGGATTTCTGTCCCCAGGCAACTCTCTAGTTGAGAGCCAAGGTGAATACTCTGGGATGGATGTGTCTTCTGACAGCTTGGGCTTAGTAAAAATTATGTGGATGAAATTACTGCAGACCTTCATTGATAGCCTTTGTCCTCATTCAAGATAAAGAAGCTTTTTTATGCAGTATTCTAGATCTACTAATTTTCTATGCCTTGAATATAGATAACACTATTTCTGGATGCTTCTAGATGGACATAAGATAGAAAGATGACGTGTCTGAGTTTTTGTCAACATATGATATCGATGGGGCTAAGTTTCAATTAAGATTTCCTTGTAAATCTCTTCCAGCCAATATCAGCTGATGGCAGTCAGCATTTTTTTTTTTTTTTAAATTGCCGACTGTCACCAGCTAAATTAACCTCAGATATTCAGTGCCGGACCATATGCAAGCACCGGCACTGAATAACCAGAGATAATTTATGCGGGTCCCTGCTGGAAAGGGTGCAGAGACGAGCAACAAAGCTGGTGAAAGGTATGGAGAACCTGGATTACGAGGAACAACTTAAGAGACTGGGGTTGTTCTCCCTTGAGAAAAGGAGACTGCGAGGGGATATGATCGAGACTTTCAAAATACTGAAAGGAATCGACAAAATAGAGCAGGAAAAAACATTATTTACAATGTCCAATGTGACACGGACAAGAGGACATGGACTGAAGCTAAGGGGGGACAAGTTCAGGACAAATATCAGGAAGTTCTGCTTCACGCAACGAGTGGTGGACACCTGGAATGCTCTCCCAGAAGAGGTAATTGCGGAATCCACCGTTCTAGGATTTAAGGGTAAGTTAGATGTACATCTCCTTATGAGTGGCATAGAGTGACATGGGTAAGGGTAAGCTAGATGCACTTCTCTTTACGAGAAGCTTAGAGTGATATGGGGACTAAAACTATGCCAGGGTACACCTGGCGGGGCCTCCCCGTGTGCGGATCGCCGGATTTGATGGACCTAGGGTCTGTTCCGGAGATGGCACTTCTTATGTTCTTATGATATTCAGCCTGGGCCCACATAAGACAGCTATGTGGGCCTCTCCTAAATACTGGCCAGGATCAACATAACTTTTGTTGTGCAAGCCTTCCCATTTAACCCCCTCCAATCATCCTCCCACCCATTCACCCACCTGAAACAGATTCCCTCTTTTTGATCCCTCCTTCCCAGCATATATTGAACCCACCTCAGATCCTAATAGATGCCCCCAGGCATACCTAGAATCCTTAATAGTCCTGTGGGGGCAAGAGTGTGGCCCACTTGCTCCTGCACCTAGACCAGTGATTTGCAAACTTCCAGAAACCGCGGCACACAGAACCCTGTGCCTCGGCTGGAGGGCGTCCGGAAATGCACTGATGTCGACAAGATGTCTGCACATGCGCGAAGGCCCTCCAGGCATTCCTCTGAGCTGCCGTGGGGGGGGGGGGGGTTGCTACAAAAAGAGGGGCACGTAGAGAAGGAGAGGTGTCACCGTCGGCTGACTGCCTACAGAACATGCCTTTTGCCGCAAGAAGCACTTCCTGTAGACAGTCAGCCGGCTTCGGCATCTCTCCTCCTCACTGTCGTCCCTAGACATTACTGCAGCAATACAGCTGCTGCAATCTCACATGATTTCATTGCCTTTTTTTCTAGCATTGCCACCTCAAATTCCTTCATTTCTCACAGTTGGGTATTATAAGATCTGGAATTCTATAAAAGCCATCATCAAAGCCTATCTTATTCAAAAATTAAACTTTCAACCAAAATAAATCTCCAATAGTATCTGAGGCAAGGGTTCTGCTTGATTTGTTGCTGCATTTAGGTGAAAACACTATCATTATACTTGTAAACAATTGGCTTTAATTGAAATCATTGCTAGTGTTTGTGTACGTTGTATTTGGGTTCACTTTCAGGTTTCTTTTCTAAGTTGTTGCCTGGAATGAGGTTAGTGATATACACAGTGTACTCTGGTTTTTATCACACCTATTTTACACTGCTGTGACAACTAATTAGAAACAGTGATAGGCGTTTTAGAACCAGCAATGATATATTTAACAACCAATTTTCTACTTGTGTGAAAACACAAAGAAACATTCCTAACATATAACTAAGCAGTAGGTAATTCATTGTTGAAGCATTTTCTAGCATCTGCAATTGCTATGCCACAAGAATGGATAAACGAAGGTCAGGTCTGGAATGCATAGGATACTACTGACTTTGATATTATATTTTCTTCCCTTCTGATAGAAAAGGAGTATGATAAGCCTTCACTGGATCTGCATGACAAAAGATTTATATATGATAGCTGATAGTTACCAGATTCTCCTTCAGTTCTTCAGACTTTTCATCTCTATTCTTCTTTACTCTGCAAGTTCATTAAGTCCTCTCCTGTGTAGGACACAAACATCTAAACTCCAGTGTATTTTTCTCTATCTCCCAAAGACTCTCCTTAGCACCAGACTCCACTCCACAGAGTCCAAGTGTACACTTATACCTCCTAAGTGGGAAGGTAAGCAGAGCAAACATAGATGCCAGCTTGCAGGATGCCTGGATACCCCCCAATAAATACTTTCATTTTTCTAAGGAAAGGTAATTTATAATGGGTCCAGCACCCTCAATCTGTCTAAAAAGTTGGACAGACCCCATTCTGTAGACACTCCATACTTCTCAGTGTGCCCCTCTCAAAACATTATGCATTGCTCCTGCAGACCAGGCATTGTCAGGCATTGCCTCAAGACCTCAGACTAGAATTCTCCCTGATAAAATTTGAAATCAAACTCAAAATGTTCCTATTCAAGGATGCATTCAACACATGAGAATCATCATCTCTTACGAGGCTTACTTTTTTTCCCCCTAACCTACTGTGTTTCTCCTCTCCCTCCCTTTTTCATTTTTATCTTGATGTTACGATGTACTTCCCTCCCCCTTATCCTCTTGGTGTCATGTTAGTTATTTATGTACTGTTTATAAAATCTTTTAATTTTTTATAATACTGTTTTTATTTATATAAAGCATTTTATTGTAAACTGTTTTGAAATATATATGATAGACGGTATATCAAGAAATCAATAAACCTGAAACCTAATATAAACAAGGTACCAATATTTGCATATGTGTTAAGTGAGGAAATGTTTATAATACAAACATAAAAAACAGGAGAAGAACCTCCTGCAGAAGCAACAAGAAAATTAAAAGGTGATGCAACAACATGCCTTCATTTAAGATGAACCCAATTTGGCCAAGTTTCGACAATAGCCTTCATCAGGGGTCTTTAACATACATAAAAATATGAATTTAAAAATCTAAACATCAAAAACATAAAACTATAATAAAAATAATAAGTACAAAAAGATATACATAAGAAACAAAGCAAACAAGATTCAGATTCTTCAGTATACAATAGATTAAATACAAGGTTGCATACACAATCCTGAAACACAAAACCATAATAAAAATGTTATAGGAAAAGTTAAAAACACAATGTACAATTTATAACAGCGATAACAGCCAGAACTGTTACCACTGTGGCAGGCGCTAAAATCCACGCTATGGTTTTGTAAAAGGGGGTAAATTAGATTGGCTAACATATATATAGAATTGATAATTTTTTATTTTTAATATCATTTGGTAAATCATCAAAAGAAATATATTTTTGAGAAAATGAAGGAAAGCTGTTTGGATACTGCCTCTAAAAACTAATAAACCTAAAAATCTAGAAAGTCAACTTTTAAACCAACCAGGCATCTATATATTATACCAAAAACTGATACTGATGCATGAGTGGATAAAAATCAAGTTTCAAGTTTATTAAAATTTTGATAAAATGCAAATCAAGTTTTCTAAGTGTTTTACAATTTGTATAAAAAAGGGGAAAACAATGAACAAATAAGTACCAACTAAACAATACATCACACACGTGAAACAATAGAAAAGTGGGGAGAACTACAATTTAAAAGTAGAGAACAAGAAGGGTAAACCACAATAAGGAAGCAAGGGAGTGCAGATTATTAAATGACCTTGGCTGATTCCAAGTCTTTTCAACAGTTATATGCATCACGGAAGAGATAGCACTTTAAATTTCCCTTGAACTTATCTAGATTTTTTTTCCGACCTGATATGAAGTGGTAGGGAATTCCATGCTGTGGGGGCCGTAGTTGCAGATGAGGTGGCCTGACGCGTGCTGATGATTTTCAGGGATGGTGTGTAAAGTATATACTGGAAAAATTAAGAATATATGCTTAACTATGTATGAAGACGCTAAGAGGGGCATTTTTGATAGGACATCTAAGTCTGACTTTGGATGTTTCTGCAAGGCGTCCAAAGTTGAGGCGGAGAAACGGCCATTGTCAAACCGCTAGATGTCCACTATTTTTATTTTTGTTTATAATTCTTTATTAATTTTCACATCACATTCAAAACGCCAGATCTGTAAATGGCAAAGACCTCATCTTTCTAGATGCCATAATAGACAACAGATGGGATCTCCTATTAGTAATTGAAACATGGCTAAAAGACGACGGGGCCATCCTGGGTGCTCTATACCTTCAAGGTTACCAAGCATTAGCATGTTCCCGCCTTATAAAAAAGGGGGTGGGTTTGCAGCTATCATAAAATCCAAATTAACTTAAACTCCATCTCATGAGAAGGCCCGGACAGCCTCATCTTCTTAATAGGCCATGACAGAAAAAACATATTCATACTAATCTACAGAGACCCCATCCTCCATGTCTGTTCTTGATGAACTAATGATTATTATAAGCGATCTCTCAATCAACCACAAACAAATTATCATCTTAGGAGACTTTAATTTTTCAGAATACCCAGAAAACACCGGTGCACCAAGGGAATTCACAAAGACACTGATTTCATCCAAGTCCACTCCCCCACTCACTCCTCAGGGAACACTCTAGACCCACTAAAGGCCCACTACTTGATAACAAAGCAACCCCGCTGACAAACATTCACATCCCTTGGACTGACCACCATGTAATCTCGTTCAACCTACGCATCAAGACCAATGGGCCAATAGAAAATCCGGCTTCACAAAAAACAACCACATTTGACCCAAAGACGGTCAACCTTCTCGATTTTTCCTTAGGCATCTCCAAAATAGACCTAAACACAAGTTCAATAACCAACTCGCTAGAAGAAAAGGCACAGACATGGCATTCTGGCATAAAGTCACTGTACGAAAAATTAGCAAGAATCAAAACAAACACAAGATCCTTCTCTTCTCCCTGGTTCACAGAAAGCCTGAGAAAACAGAAAAGGAAAGTCAGGAAACGGAAAAAACTTGATGTAAAATGCACAACACCAAGGATAAATCCACCTGGAAAAGCCTCTTGAAAGATTACAAACTAGCAACATTTGAAACAAAAACGTTTCAAGGCAGTTCCAGGCAGTGATTGGCTGGCTTGGAACGTCCTCTCCGACGTCAGAATTGACGCCGGAAAGACTTCTTGTCGGTGAGGGGAGGTAAGATTGCAGGCGCGGACCGGGGGAAATGAAGGGGAGAAGCACTTTTTTTTTTCTGCGGCAGGGAGGGCAGGATGTAGGCAGGCAAGCTGGCTGGCTTTAGCGAGGCAGGGAGGGAGGGAGATAGGTAGACAGGCAGGCTGGCTTTGGGGTGGCCAATATCTGGAAGGTAGTGGGGGGACATAAGAAAGAGGCATTGGGGGCACTAAGGACACGGGAAGGAGGCACTGGGGGCATTATGGACACAAGACGGAGGCACTGGGGGCACTATGGACACAGGATGGAGACACTAAGGACATGAGAAGGAGGCACTAAGGACACGGGAAAGGGGCACTGGGGGCCTTATGGACACAGGAAGGAGGCACTGGGGGCACTATGGACATGGGAAGGGGGCACTGGGGCACTATGGACATGGGACGGAGGCACTGGGGGCACTATGGACACGGGACGGAGGCACTGGGGGCACTAAGGACACAGGACTGGGGGCACTAAGGACAGAGGACGGGGGCACTGGGGGTACTATTGACACAGGATGGAGGCACTGTGGGCACTAAGGACATGGGAAGGAAGGAGGGAGGGAATAGAAAGGGACAATTGTTGGGCCTGAGTGCAGAAAGAAAGAAATGAAAGAAAGGATACACAGTCAATTAATAGATGTCCCCTTTGATGAAAAAAATAAATGGTCACGTTACCTCTGATTTACTTTCTCTGCAGCAGAGTCGGCAGCCGTGCTGAGGCGCAGGAAGGTTCCGTGCTGACTCATCTACCGGCTCTGCTCCGGAAGAAATAAGTTACGTCGGAGGGGGTGGACCCGGCAGACGCAGTCATTGCGGGACTTTGCCACAACTCCCTGCATCTGCCGGGTTCACCCCCTCTGACGTAACTTACTTCTTCTGGAGCAGAGTCAGCAGACGAGTCATCGCGGGACCGTCCAGCATGCGGCTGCTGAGTCCGCTCCAGAGCAAGTACGTCAGAGTGGGATGGACTGGCAGCCAGCAGCTACAATTATCATGGGACCTTGCTGCATGAAGGGAGAAAAAGGAGCAGTGGAAGAGTGGTGGGGGGAAAGAAAGGGGGCAGGGTGGTATGGAAGGGTGGTGCTGATAGAATTGATGTACAGAGAAAGGGGAGAGACATAAGGGGGAAAGATATTGGAGGGAGAGAAAGGGGGCAGATGCTGATTGAAGAGGGGTGGATGGCGAGAGAAAGGGCAGACATTGGATGGTAGTGGGGAGCCTATACTGGATGGAAGTGCAGATGGGAGAGATAAGGGAGCAAATGCAGGAAGGAAATGGTAGGAGAGAAAGAGGGGAGCAGACGCTGGATGGAAGTGGACAGAGAGAGGAGAAGGTACTAGATGGAAGGGTTGGAGAAAGAGGGTACATGATGGAAGGAGGGGATAAATAAAAGGCGGGCACATGATGGGGAGAAAAGGATTGAGTTAGGGAAACACTGGAGGGGTGAGGGAAAGAGGTGGCAAGCTTTAGGTAGACAGTAAAAAAAAGGACATTGATGAGAGGGTAGTAAGAATGTAATCTAAACAGATGTAGAAAATAAATTGAAAAGGAAAATGAGGGAAAAAAAGGGAAAGGGATTGCAGAGGAGAGGTGTGGGAGAGGGAAGGAGAGTAGAGAGATGCCAGACCAATGGGGGTGAAAGGAGAGATGGAAGGGGGAGGCATACAGTTTCTGGAAGGGGCATAGAAGGAGAGAAGATGTCATATAGGGGAAGAGAGAAGGCAGACAGTGGATGGAAGGAAGAGAGTTACAAGAAGATGAGGAAAGCAGAAACCACAGAAGACAAAGGTAGAAAAAATTTTTCTATTTATTTATTGCTTTAGGAGACATGTGTCACTGTTTCTGTGGTGTTGCATTGTATGCAGAGTCCAGCTTCTTGCTGGTTCAATTTAACCTTTGTCTATGTATTTCTATTTAATCCCCCCTTTTACAAAACTGTGGAGCATTTTTTAGCGCCAGCCGTGGTGGTAGCAGCTCTGATGCTCAGAATTCTACCACCATGGCTAAAATCCACACTACAGTTTTGTAAAAGGAGGAGGGGTTAGTTTGTGATGACATTCCATACTAGGCGAAGGTGTTTTCTGTGTTCTGTGTGTTTGAAAGACATGGTTTTCTGTTAGGCTTGACGGTGTAGGATTGATCTGTACTAGTCTGGCTTGTTTAGTTCTACAATGGGTGTATTGATGTTGTACTGCTCACTGTAGTATGTAAGATGTTGCCTTTTCCTAGGTACTCATATGTGACATGTGGCTTGTTACTAAAAATTATGTTTTTCGTACAGATGGGGGGGTTGCCAAAAAATGATGGGCCCCGGGTGTCACATATGCTCGGTATGCCACTGCAAACCAGTAGTCGACATCGCAAAAAAAATACCAAATCAAAATACACTCGTACACAGACGACATACAGCTCTACCTTCCCCAAGCTCTTCCAGAGATGCAAAATGATGTCCATGCATAGTTTGTTTCAACTTTGGAAAAAGATTGAAGTCTGGTGGACTCATGTCTGGACTGTAGGTAATACATCCCAGCCGTATTTGTGTAGTTTCTCAATGATGAGTGGAGGGCTCCATCTTCCCCACAGCCAGAAAATTTCAACGAGCTCAATCAAAAGTCAAACAAATGATGATATTTGCTTATAATCACGAAGGCATCATCATTGCAGACAAAGTTCCATGTGGAAGAAGTGTCACAGCAGTGTATTGTGATTTTTTTTGCAAAAATGCACAAAACCCAACCTCAGTTGCTCTAGGCTGGGCCACTCATTCTTCACAACAACGCTTGTTCACACATAGGGAATATCGTCATTAAAAAACTATGCAAATACGGTTGGAAGGTGTTACCTTATGCTCCCTACAGTCCAGACATGAGTCCACCAGACTTCAACCTTTTTCCAAAGTTGAAACAACCTATGCGTGGACATTGTTTTGCATCCCTGGAAGAGCTTTTTTCCACTGGTACCCATGCCATTCAGCAACTGAACAAAAATGGTGTCTTGGATGGAATAATTAAACTTCCTGGACGTTGGGACTCGGTCATTGCAAAGCAGGGAGATTATATTGAAGGATTGTAAAGAAATACTTGAAAAAAAAACATGTAAATAAAAAAATAGTGTGCATTATTTATGAAATGACCAGTGTTCCCGCTAAGCTGCGCTGGCGTGCGCTTGCGCACAAAATATTACCTCGCAGCGCACAAGTTTATCGTCACAGCGCACACAGTGTAGAGCACAGTTCTTCAACCGCCGGTCCGCAAAAAAATCTTGCCGGTCCGCGAAGGATTCGGTCCCCGCCGCAACGAAAGGCTGGCGTCAGCTGACTTGCAACTTCCTGTTGCAGTCGCGGTGCCTGGACTCCTGCCTTCGCCGGGACTCCTGCCTTCCACCGCGTTTGCCTCCTGCCTTGTCTCCGCACCTCCAGACCAGCAGCGGCAGCTCTGTATATTTTTAACTTCGGCACAGAGCTGCCCCTAATCAATAGTTTAGCGCGGTTTCATGAGGCAGCTTCGGGGCCTTTGCTATGCCGGCCCGCTTCGATGATGCGATGTGGGCCGGCCTAGCAAAGGCCCCGAAGCTGCTTCATGAAACCGGGCTAAACTATTGATTAGGGGCAGCTCTGTGCCGAAGTTAAAAATATACAGAGCTGCCGCTGCTGGTCTGGATTCTTGGCCCACTGAAGGAGGGCAAAGAGCAGCTGTCCTGAAGGTTTCCCTTCCTCTCGCCTTTGCAGGTCCCTTTTTTCCACCTTTTTTTTTTTTCTTCTTCAAACGGCAACGGGCCCCAGCATCGACATCAATCAAGTAAGTTCCACTGTTCCTTGCAAGCGGTTCTGCTCGGCCAAAGCTTCCCCTCTGACATGAGCCACCTCAGGGGAAAGAAAGTGACCCGCAAAGGTAAGGGGAAGGGGGCAGATAATGGAAGTTGGAGGGGGGGAGAGAGAAGGAGCAGATGATGGAATGGAGGAGATGAGAGAGAGAAGGGGACAGATGATGGAAGTGAGAAGAAGGGAGAGAGAGCAGAAGGCAGATGGATGTCAGTTGAGAGGGGAGAGCAGATGCTGAATGGAAGTGGGGAAAGAACACATACTGGATGGAAGGAGATAAATAAAGGGGGAAGAAAATAGTAAGATAATGGAGGGGTGAGGGAAAGGGGTGACAAGCTTTCCCCACTCCCTTTGCAGCAAGGGAAGGAATGAGAGAGAGAGAGGAAGACATTGCACATGGGGGGTGGAGTAGAGAGGAAGAAATGCTGTGCAGTGGTGGGGAGAAAAAAAAGAGTGCACTTTGTGTAGTTTAATTTTGTGATTACCATTGTGTATTATTAATAAGATTATATTGTATGTCTATGAAAAATGAATGGAAGAAATGGTGTATACAATTAGTGCTATTATTATGGGGGTGAGGTCAAGGGAGGAGCTTGGACAGGTCTGGGGTAGAGGTCTAAGGTGCAGCTTTTGGGCCTCCCAAACAAAAAAGCGTTCCGCTGCCTATGTATACTGTGTTCTTCAGTGGAGTCTGGCTGGTACTTGACAACAGTTTGGGGCCAGATACTAATCGGGTTAAATAGGGAGGATAGCTCTACCAGCATTGGATCCTTGTATCTAAACAGTTAAGACAGGTTAAATGATTAGTAAAATAGCCCTTCCATCTGCAATGAAACCTACTCATGCTTGAAATAGAATAGTTAATATCACCTGGCCGAAAAGAGACAGGGCTGAAGTTTATGTGGCTGAGAATACATATCAGTTTCATAAGCAAATCCCATGTGTTCTTTATGCCTTAGAGAGTTTCCCTTTGTAAATTTTCCTGTTACACTATACGGACTAGAGTATGTCCCCATGAACCTACAAATCTTAAATTCAGTTCCATAACTGGCCTGGAACTTAAGCTGGCCTGATGCCTTGACAACATATTTATTTGGCTCATAACTTGCTGGCGCCCGATATTTTTAGCTCACAGTGAAAAAAGTTTGCTCACAACACCCGCCCGCTTAGAGGGAACACTGGAAATGACCCTCGTATAACATCTTATTGAACTGCAATTACCATCTGTGTTAATATTATCAGCCTATTTTATTTTAATTTAATATGGGCTGGATCTAGGAATTTGCCTAAGCACCTCTAGAAGGGAGCTTACATTTGCATCATTATGGGACAGACCTGTAAGCCTCTCAATCAGGAAAAGAGGGTGCCACCCAGAGGGGGCTTAAGGATCCTTCAAATAGGAAAGAAGAATATCTCCAAAATTGTGAAGCACTAAGGGCTTCTTTTACAAAGAATTGCGATCGCCTCAACTTTTCGTTTTGGCCAGTTTATGTTTAGGGTACAAATGTGAAAAAATGAATGCGGATATGTTGGGGCTTAGTAAATTATTTAATTTGGTTTGGGGGCCGTTGACATCCTTTATTAATTCAATATAGTTATCTAGGTTTAAAAATATTTTGTTTATTTTTATACATGTCCAGGACGGGGAGGATGGGTGGGGGGGATATCTTTTTGGTTTATTTTTTTTTTATTGATGGAGGGGAGGAGTGGGATATTTATCTTATGCACTGTAATTAGTGGAATTTAAGTGCTTATGAAATAGAAATAACAAAAGTGCAAGCAGAAGTATTTGGCCAAATTATTCAGTCAAATAAACCACTTTTAAAGTGTGTATAATGCCAGATTGGCTTTGTACTGGCAGGAGAGAAGAAAAGTGAGAGATCCAGAGGCATTAAAGGAATAAAAAAAACAACAAACAAACAAACCCACAACTGTTATATACAGCACTGTATTAAGAATAAATTTCTTACCAGGCGCCAAGCGGTAACCGGTATCCCTGGGAAACCCGAAACAGTCCAATTCAAGGTCTCCAGATTCCCATCCAATAACCAATCCTCATAGCAGTATGTGAAAGTGTTCATTATATCAGCACTGAGAGACAGAGATTCAGCAATCAGATTCTCTGTCTGAACTACAAAGCTTTGTGCAGTTTCTTATACAGTGTTTCAAAACTGTGATTTTTCTTAAGTACACCCAGGATAATACATACAGTACATGGTTCATTACTGCATAAAATTTGTAACATAATGCTTGCTAATGTTGTTAACCTCCCCTCACTAATGAGTGATGACCTCTGGCACTACCTGTTCTGGCAGAAAGCTCATATAGTGATAACAAGCTGTACATGCATAATTTAAAAGAGTCAGTCAAGAGGTTAACTTGAGGAGGTCACTGTCTGACCTCTCATGTCTTCACATACTTTTGAGGAAAGCAAATTCTGTCTAAAGCCAGTTTATATCTGTATAATAGGGCTATACTATGTGCCAGGTATTTGTTCAAAATTCTATTATTCAAAATTTGTTTGGGATTAGGAAATATGAACATATTACTTCATATTTCATAACAAAAACATTAATGCCTTAAATAAACAAAGGTAAAATCAAGCCCTATAAGTCTATCAAATTAACTAATGTAATAGTGCTCAGTACCCCCACTCATACCAGTCATTTGGACCAGTCATTTGAATTACATCATTCCTCCTGATGAAGAGATTTGAAACTCAGCAGGAGTTGAGGGGTGAACTGAGTTCTATTCAACCTGCTTTTTGTTTAAGCACAATCGGGTGCGTTTTGCAACTTGTTTTTGGAGCATGTGGATTTGTTTGGGACTTGGAAACCCATCACGGATGACAACATTTTTTTCCTTTTTTTGATTTCCAAATTTTGGTGACTGACACATGTGGTGGTTGGGACACTCCCTTTGGACACTTGGACAGTAGTAATCACTAGATATGAGATCAACATAAGACTCTAACAACTATACAAGTTTGATCTATATGCCGATAAATGGCTATATTCATTTGATTTATTTCAATTGACCAATTCATTCATTGAGATCAGTATATACATGTCACTAAAACTTGTATTAAATAGTTATTTTGAACACGGTGATGGAGGACAGGATGTTGCAACAATGGTCCTCTGTCCCATTAGTCTTAGTTCAAATGACCGGTGTGAGTGGGGGTACTGAGCACATTCACTTAGCACTATTACATTAGTTAATTAGATGGACTTATATGGCTTGATTTTACATTTGTTTATTTGAGAGTGCCTATTTATTAGAATAATCTCCAAGAATTTTTGTATTTTATATTTCATATCATTGTATTGGCTGACCATAAAGTAAACTATAAGTTGTTGCTGACCATAAGGTAAAGCATAAGTTGTTGTTGTTAACATAAGAACATAAGAATTGCTGCTGCTAGGACAGACCAGTGTTTCATCGTGCCCCAGCAGTCTGCTCATGCGGCGGCCCATAGGTCAAAGACCAGTGCCCTAACTGAGACTAGCCCTACCTGCGTACGTTCTGGTTCAGCAGGAACTTGTCTAACTTTGTCTTGAATTCCTGGAGGGTGTTTTCCCCTATAACAGCCTCTAGAAGAGCGTTCCAGTTTTCTACCTCTCTCTGGGTGAAGAAGAACTTCCTTACATTTGTACGGAATCTATCCCCTTTTAACTTTAGAGAGTGCCCTCTCCTTCTCGCTACCTTGGAGAGGTGAACAACTTGTCTTGGGGCTAGATTCACGAACCTGCCTGATCGGGCCCGATCCGAGCTGGTCCGATAAATTCTCCAAACTACAATATGCAGAAGGAGGCGATCAGAGGAATGCTCCATCTGCCTGCCCGGATCGCTCTATAGTGATCCCAGCACATGCGCAGATCATCTGTAGATGGTCTGTGCATGCACTGGACCTCCGAGACCGGCAGAGATTTTATTTTATTTTTTATTTTTTTAACTTTTTGGGAGCCTGTGGTTTTAACATGCTTAAGCCCGTGGGTTAAAACCACACAGGCGTGCACTGTGGGGAAGGGTGGAAGAGTCGGGGCAGGCAGGTGATCCGGGGCAGCGGGAGAGTCTGAGCTGCAGGAGGCGTTCAAGGCAGGCAGGAGATCAGAGTAGCAGGAGAGTTGGGGCTACAGGAGGCGTTCAGGGCAGCAGGAGATCAGGGCTGACAGGGCAGAGAGCAGGGCAGCAGAAGGCAGGGCAGTCGGAAAGGGCTTGAGCGACTGATCCTCAGCAGTCGCTTATTTGTGTTTGGCCAGCCCAGTCAGTGTTGCAGGGTTTTGGTTAGTGAATCGTGTCCCTGCCTACTTTACATGCCGTTGCCCTTATTTGCATACGCAGATCGGAGGATGGTCGGCAGAGAGGTAAGTGAATCGGGCCGGAGGGAAATCAGGGCGCAAAGGGGTCGCAAACCGATCAGTACACAATCGGTTTGCTTTGAGAATCTAGCCCTTTATCTACTAAGTCTATTGCCTTCATTATCTGGAATGTTTTGATCTTATACCCTCTCAGTCTCCTTTTTTTAAGGGAGAAGAGGCCCAATTTCTCTTATCTCTCACTCTATGGCAACTTCTCCAGCCCCTTAACCATTTTAGTCGCTCTTCTCTAGACCCTTTCAAGTAGTACTGTGTCCTTCATGTACGGCGACCAGTGCTGGATGTAGTATTCCAGGTGACAGTGTACCATGGCCCGTACCATGGCATGATAACCTTCTCCGATCTGTTCATGAACCCCTTCTTAATCATTTCTAGCATTCTGTTTGCCCTTTTTGCCACCGCGCATTGTACGGACGGCTTCATTGACTTGTCAACCAGTACTCCCAAGTCTCTTTCCTGGGGGGTCTCTCCAAGTACTGCACCGGACATCCTGTATTCATATATAAGATTTTTGTTACCGACATGCATCACCTTACACTTATCCACGGTAAACCTCATTTGCCATGTCGCGGCCCATTTCTCGAGCATGTTTATGTCACGTTGCAGGTCTTCGCAATCCTCCTGCGTCTTCACTACTCTGAATAACTTCGTATCGTCTGCAAATTTAATCACCTCATTCATCGTACCAATTTCCAGGTCGTTTATAAATATGTTGAGCACGGGTCCAAGCACCGAACCCTGTGGCACTCCACTCGTGATGCTTTTCCAGTCCGAGTATTGTCCATTTATCCCCACTCTCTGTTTCCTATCCGCCAGCCAGTTTTTAATCCACGTGAGTATTTCACCCTCGATTCCATGGCTCGCAATTTTTCAAAGTAGTCGTTCATGCGGAACCTTGTCGAACGCCTTCTGAAAATCCAGATATACAGTGTCGACCGGGTCACCCTTGTCTATCTTCCTGTTTACTCCCTCGAAGAAGTGCAGTAAGATCTTCCTTTGCTGAAGCCATGCTGGCTGGTCCTTATCAGATTGTGTCCGTCAAGGTGATCAATTATGCGGTCCTTTATCAGCGTCTCTACCATCTTTCCCAGTACCAAGGTCAGACTCTCACCAGTCTGTAGTTTCCCGGATCTCCCCTTGAGCCTTTCCTGAAAATCGGCATAACATTCACCACTTTCCGGTCTTCCAGAATCCTTCCTGATTTGATCGACAGATTGGCTATTAGTTGAAGCAGTTCAGCTATAGCCTCTTTCAGTTCCTTGATTACCCTCGGATGAATGCCATCTAGTCCCAGGGATTTATCGTTTTTAAGCCTATTAATCTGCCTGCATACCTCTTCTAGACTGACCGTCAACTCTGTCAGTTTCCCGTCTTTGTTTGCTGCTTATAGTCTGTCAGTTTCCGGTATATTGTGTATATCCTCTTTGGTAAATACAGACGCAAAAATTGTGTTCAGTTTGTCGGCGATGGCTTTGTCCTCCTTTAGCACTCCCTTTATTCCATGGTTATCCAATGGCCCCACTGCTTCCTTCGCGGGTCGTTTTCCTTAATATATCAAAAGAACGGCTTGAAGTTTTTTGACTCCTTGGCTATTTTTTCCTCATAGTCTCTTCTGGCCCCTCTTACCGCTTTATGGTACCTGCTCTGATGTTGTTTGTTTTTTTCAAGTTTTCGTCCATTATTGACCTTTTCCATTCCTTAAATGAAGTCTTCTTGTCTCTGATCGCTTCCTTCATCGCTACAGTAAGCCAAGCCGGTTCCATGTTCTTTTTCCTCTTGGATCCCTTGTTGATAAGCGGTATATTTAGATTTTGCGCCTCGGTAACTGTATCCTATATCTTCTACCTTGGCTCCCGGTAGGCAGGTCACCAGCCGATCCTATCTTCCTCCCGCTATGTGGCTGTCGACTTGTCTGATGATGGAGTCCCCCACGACAATTGCTGTCCTCTCCATCTTCTCTTGCCTCTCTAGCCACAGGTCCGTGCCCCTGGTGCATGACCATCTCTCCAGCCGTAGGTCCATCTTCCCTCATCCTGGCATTGGCTTGCACCGGACTTTTCAGTGATTTTGGTTACTCTGGCATGTTAGTTGGACCGAGCTTTGTTTTATCCCAGACCTGTCATCTGTGAACATATACGCCACAGGTTTGGTTCCATTTTTAGTGACCCCTGATGCAGGCGTTCCTCAGACACCAAAACACAGTGCTGTGTCTGGTCCACAGCTTCTGCTTGTGTCCATTTATGAAATAAACAAGTTGGTTTTACATCAGTGTTCTTCAGTGGAGTGTTCATTGTCCGTTCCCACTTCCTTTTGTACTGATCTTCATTTCCATTCCATGTGTTCCCGGAATTTTGACCCATAGAGACTCTAACTTATTTTTAGTTTCCAGCGTGTTCTCTCCAGTAGACTCAATTCCCTCTTTGACGTATAGAGCAATTCTTCCACCTTTCTGACCCACTCTGTCTCTGCGGTATAGCTTGTATCCCAGTAGCACAGTGTCCCAGACATTTTTCTCATTCCACCATGTTTCCATGATGCCGATAATGTCAAGGTTATCTTTTTGTTCCATAGCTTCCAATTCCCCCATCTTATTCCATAGACTCCTTGTGTTCGTGTACATACACTTGAGTCTGCGGCCTGTTACTTTCTTGCATTTCTTTCCCTCTTGTGTCCCTTTCGATCCGTCAAGATTTCTGTTTTGCCTTTGATCTGATGAGTCTTCCCCGCTATCTTCCTGCATGGTATCCTCTGGGTATACCGGTTCTCGAACCATCGACTCTTGGTCTGTCTAAGTGTACATCATTTATCACCAAAATACCTACAGGATTTTTGGATGCCCTATTCACCCTCTTGACCATTGCACTCTGCTAAACATTATAATTTGGTTATTCCAAATCATAAGAAATTACATTTAATGACTATGAGATCTAGTACTTTCCTATGTGCAGGACCTGCTGAGTGGATCAGGCTGCCAAAATACATCAAGCAATAAACAGATTTGTGTAAATTTAACAAATTGTTAAAGCATCACTGTTTTGTAAGATGAAGTATGATGGTTGATGCCTTTTATATGATTTGACAATTTTGATTTTTTTGATGTTTGTTTTGTTATTTTTTAATTGTGTATGTTTAGTTGTAATCTTCCTTGTTTAAAGGTGGAATATAAATAATAAACTCTGTTATTTAAATAACGTGACTATCTCATTCTGTTTCTGTGCAACTCCCATTTCTGTATGTCAGCAATGGCCTTCTGTGAGAATCACTGAATACTGTACTGCCCCACATTTCTTTTCTTTAACCCCAACTGACTGTGACTGTACAAGTCATAATAGCAGAAAACATAAGTCTATGATTTCCTTCAATCAACAGCGATTTTGTTTTAATCCTAAACTATTTCACACAGGATTAATATACTCGCATGCAGAGGTGTAGCCAGACCTCAAATTTTAGATGGTCCACTGGGCAAACTAGGTGATCTCCACATCTCCCCCCCCCCCCCACAAGCCAACTCAAAACATTAAATACCTTTTTGGTAGGGATCCCCAAGCCCCACCAGCTGCAAGGGTCCTCTGGCAGCAAGTACAGCTCCCTCTCCTACTTGCTTCAGCTGATGATACTATCCAAGCACTTCCGTTGCGCTGATCTCTCCTTGACACACATACTCTGTCCTGAAAGATAACTCAGCGAGGTTCTGTCAGGATATCCTGTTACTTCTGTAAATCAGTACACTGTATTTCTGTGGAGTACATGGAGATGGTTCTTCAGTTCTTTTAGCTTGCTTGCAGAAAGAGCTTGTGATGATCTTGCTTGTAGAGATGGAGGTAGAGAGAGGTGTCTGTTGACTGCAGGGAGGCTTGGAGAGTGACAGAAAGGAAGAGAAAGCAAGTCTTGTTTGATTTTATGATTAAGAGAAATAGAGCAAAAGAGAAGAAAAGAGTCACATCCCTTTTTCTATAACATTTCATAGTAGAGCTGTAGGGATATAGAGCACATGTGTGAAGATTCAATCACACAGCTGAAAGAGATGAGACCAATTATTTCTGATTCCTGAGCAGGCAGAGAGATAAACCTTGTCACATGTATCTTTGTAAGTTGTGCACCCTTCTGCTGGCTGGGTCAGATGACATATTCAGAAACCTCCAAATCATTACACCTGACCTTTAAATAGTAAGGCTCTGCCCAGTACATAAGCACATAAGCAGTGCCTCTGCTAGGTCAGACCAGAGGTCCATCATGCCCAGCAGTCCGCTCACGCGGCGGCCCATCAGGTCCAGGACCTGTATAGTAATACTCTATCTATACCCTTCTACCCTTTTCCTGATTTGTGAGGCCTGACTTTAGTGCAGGAAGAGGCGGTCGGAGCATACCGTAAGTGATTTCCTTCACTCGCTGGTGCTCTGGCTGCTCTCTCCTGCTTCTCCAGCTGCCCTCTCCTGTCTTCCCCCCCCCCCTGGCTAAAACAGTATTCGCGTTTTTTCAGCATTCGCGGGGGTTCCCGGAACGGAACTAGTAGGCTATTGTCTGAAAACACAAAGAAACTAATCTATAAAGGTAAATATCTAGGCATTTATGTATATAGATTGCATTAACATGTAAATGGCAATTTCAGAAAGCTGCTATTCATAAGTATAGATGACCTGAATGCAGAGATTTCAAGGAGGCATGGTTTGGATGGCTTAAAAAAGTATACATGGAGGTCCTATTTTCAATGGGAACTAAAAGTACCGTATTGTTTAATAAATTTCTATGCTGTCTGATCAATTGGATTTGAGGTCTCTGTCAGTAATGCATGGAGCACTTGCACTAACTTTTGTAGGGTCTGACACTACTTGAAAAATTGATTAAAATGAGTTATGTCACTCCACTCCTTCACTGGTTCCTCTTGTATATGCAGATTACAAATGAGGATGCTACCGCTTACACATGTAAAACCTTGAGTGACATTGCACTTCCCCCTCCCCCTTTTACAAAGACATGGTAGCAATTGCCGTATGGCAGGGATCTCAAAGTCCCTCCTTGAGAGCCGTAATCCAGTCGGGTTTTCAGGATTTCCCCAATGAATATGCATGAGATCTACGTGCATTCACTGCTTTCAATGCATATTCATTGAGGAAATCCTGAAAACCCGACTGGATTACGGCTCTCAAGGAGGGATTTTGAGATCCCTGCCATATGGCAAACACTCCGATACCCAGTGATCCTCTGTGGACATCAGGGTGATTACCGCAGCCTGCCACGATAATCGTCTTTGTAAAAGGGGGCCTTTATCTGCATGTATATGTTAGTAAAATGGATGCCAGTAAACAAAATGTAGGTCTGAACATGGGACTTCCTCACCCCCCTAAAAAAAAGTGAGTGCTCAGGGTAAAATCATAGCTCCCCTTTTAGTAAACCGTGATAGCGGTTTCTAGTGCAGGGAGCCACGCTGAATAACCCATGTGGCTCCCAACGCTCATAGAGTTCCTATGAGCATCTGGAGCAGCAGGGGTCATTCAGCACGGCTCCCTGCGCTAAAAAAACACTATTGTGGTTTAGTAAAAGGGGGGGGATAGTTTTATTGTTTAAATCCAAATATGTACAAGGGACCTGATATGGCACCATGTTTTGGTGAAAGTTTGCCTTCCTTCAAGGGTCAAAACACTCTGTTCCAAAATACATGGAAAACACAAAAGTGATGTTTTGGTAAATATACAATGTTTAAATGAAACTTTTTATAAACTACTGGAAGAAATGTGAATGTCCTGAGCTGGACAACCCATTTCCCAAATAGAGCCCTTGTGTAAAGTATAGTCATTGCAGTGATGATTCTCGGCTGAGGATCATTCCACAACCCTGCAATGATGTGCCCTGAATCTGCCATGCTTAAGCAATGGCTGCCATCACCAGAGGAAGGTTTTGATTTTCCTGCATAATATTATCTTAACCAAGATACAGAGTAGTTCTTCTCATGTTTTTATCCTGCAAGGGAGTTTGATATTTATCCCTTCTACATTTTTGAAAGCAGTTGGAAATCAACCGTAGCAGTCTAATCTTATCCATGAAGAAGTTAAGTGAGGTCCATTCCATTCCATATTTCTTTTACGGTGTGTGTACTCTTTTTTAGTCATTGAAATGTAATACTCGGAACTTACCCAAAGAATCAGTGGTCCCTGCAGTAGGGAATAATTGTAAAGATTTTGCTATTATCTAATAATAATAATAACTTTATTTTTCTATACCGCCATAGTCAGACGACTTCTAGGCGGTTCACATCGAAAGAAGGCTGGACATTCAGTGAATTACAAATGTGTGAGGGGAATATTGCAGAAGAAAGGGGGTGGGGGTGGAAATGTAAGCGGGCTTGAGAGGGGAGGGGATGTGAGAGGGGGTTGGGATTGCCTGAGAGATTGTTTTGGGTTTGTAGGGGGGAAAAATGTGTAGAGCGAAGGTCTTATTAGGTGATGAATTCTATAGCCAATTCTATAGCAGGGCACCTCCAGTTAAGCACCCTGATAATGTGCAGAAGGAGCATATTCTAAAATGATACCTGGTACTCAGAGAACACTAGTATAACTCGGTATTGGTGAACCTAGCATTTAGCAATAGACCTGGACTAACTGTGGGTGCCTAAAGGTGGCTGGAACATGCCTATCTTACAGTATTAATTAAGTCACATGTGTAATTGGGAGCTCTACCCATGCCATCCCATGTGTTCGCCCCCTTGTAGTTAATGCTATAGCTCTCATGAGTGTGTTCTTAGAATATTGCTTAAGGTGCTTAGTACTCCTTTTCTGTGTATTGACATACCCAAAGGGGTGCAAAACCGCAGGCACCTAGTTATAGAATTGCGTTCACATGCGTTGGCTTCTCTTCCCTCAAACAACTTTTGTCTTTGCTCTACATATCTTCTGCATCTCTGTAATCTCGGAGATCCTGATGTTCGAAACCTCTACCAGTGAAAAACTATAAGAGGACCCTCTATGCATTCTGTGCATCTAATTTTGAATCACCTATCTTGTTTCTCTACAGATGGCAAAGAAGTGAAAGTGGGAGAATATAATGCTGTAGCTGACAGTTTGGAGCTATTCAATGACAGCATCAGATTTCAAGGTAGGACAGGGCACTTGCCATATATACATCAGACATGGAATGGTTGGCAGCAATCACAGTTAAATATATATATAAGTCCAAATTCTAATGGGTTTTTGACTGCCTTTGTTTTGGTGCATGAAAATACAAATTACTAAATGTGCTTGAGATGGATTTGTATATTTTGGAGATTCACTGAGGGTCATTAAAAAAAAAATATTCAAGTCACAAAAAAATGTCTTGCTCATATCTTTAAAAAAAACAAACAAACCCATTCATCTCGCAGCCATAATCAAACAGGAAAACTAACTAGATTTTCTGTTTCAATTGCGGTTGTGAGATGGCCATTTTTGCATTGAAAGTGTCCAAAATGAATAGCCATTTTTCAAACTGAAGCAGGGACATGAACATCTGTCCAGCATCATTTTTAAAAATATGGCCACATAGATGTTCTGGCCAATCAGAGCCTTAGGCTCCTCCCCGGCGCATCCCAGGATATACCAAGGAGGGGAAAGCCCGCCATTTTGAAGAGGCAGGCCTGCTGGCCAGAGGTAGAAGGCATCCCTCTGGCCAGCCTTCATAAACAAGGTAAGGGGGGGAGCAGGGGTTGCCGGAGGCACAAGGGATCGTCAGGGGTACGGCGTCAGGAGGAAGTGGGCATCCCTCCCGCTGCCAGAGGGTGTTGGGAGGGTTACTTGGCGGCGGGAGGAAATGGGCATTTCTTCTGCTGCTGGTGGGGAAGGGGGGGCTGCTTGGTGGCGGGAGGGTGTGGGTATTCATTCTGCTGCTGGGGGGGTGTCAGGGGCAGGGCCGCCATCAGAAATTTCTGGGCCCCTTACTGAGCAATCCTATTGGGCCCCCCACGCACCCCTTCCCCCTCGAACCCCCCTTCTTCCATGGGCCGAATACACACATACTTTTCTCTGTCGCCGCACTCTTTGACCAAAAGATTTGTAAGCCTGCAACCACGTCAAGGTAGACTCTTTCAGCAGGGCCCTAACCTAACCTAAACTAAACTAATCTATACCTATCTATTCTAAACTAACATATGTCTAATACTGAACTAATAACAAACTAACAAACATCTGCATAATAAATAACTAATAAATAATAGTGCTAGTAGCTATAATTCACTTTTGAATGTAAAATCTCAGTTAAGGATTTCTTTTGACCTTTGTAGGCCAGAAGTAGATCACAATTGCACAATATTTTTTGTAACAAGTATTAAATGTTTTTTTATAAATACTGTAAGCTTAATAAATATATCAGAAAAAAATACACATCTGAGCGCATATCTGAACATACACATCTGTATGATCCCATCCTCCTCTGCTTGCCTATAGCTGCATCATGCATGTTAAAAATTTACGATATGTTGATATGTGCACCTTCCTTCCTTCCCATCCATCCTCCTCAGCCTGTCCTTACACATCCACAGCTGCATGTTAATGATGATGTATATGTTATGATGATAAATAAGTGCATATGAGCACATCATTAACATGCAGCTATAGAGGAATATAAAAAAGAAACAATATTCTGTACAATTGTCAATTTATAAATCAGCGTCTTCTCCCCATTCTCTCTTCCCCATTTCCCTTCAGCATCCTCAGCCCACTCTCTCTCCACTTTCCTTCAGCACAGGCACATAAAAACAAGCAAGTAATTTATATCATTTTCATTCTATTCATTCATAGAAATTAAAGTCTAAATAATGCCAGTCACATAACAAAACATGATTAAATTCCCTGCACAGTCAAGCCTTCAAGGATTATTAGATGTCTTTCAGCAGTTCCCCTCCCTCCCTCCCCCCTTACCTTTGTGGCGAAGTCAAAATGATCTACCAACAATAAAATTTTAAAAACACAAAGCACGCTGTACGCAGAGAAAATGTTAATTATCATTTATATTCCGCGGGTTTTCAAAGAGGTCAAGGCAGATGACTTTATGCAATGTCACCTCAGTAACAACTATACAAAAATAGACAAATATTCCCCCTCCCTTTTTACTAAAACGCGATAGCGGTTTTTAGCGTAGGGAGCTGCGTTGAATGCCCCACGCTGCTCTCAACGCTCATAGGCTCCCTGCGCTAAAAAACGCTATTGCGGTTTAGTAAAAGGGGGCCATAGTGCAAAATATAGACAGCATATATAAATTCTCAAAGCAGACACATTTTGATCACTAAATTGAAAATAAAACCATTTTTTCCTACCTTTGGTAATTTCATCAGTCTCTGGTTGCACTTTATTCTTCTGACTGTGCATCCAATATTTCTTCCCTTCTTTCAGCCTCCTGTATGCTTCCTCTCCTCCAGACCTCATTCCCTCCCCAAACTTTTTCTTTGTTTCACCCTGCCCCTTCTTTCTTTTTCTCTCTCCATACCCCCTTTCTTTCTGTATGTCTGTTTTTCTCTCTCTCACCCTGCCCCCTTCTTTCTCTCTCCACACCCTCTTTCGTTCTGTATGTCTGTCTTTCTCTCTCTCTCTTTCCGTGTCCCATTTTTCTTTGTTTCACCCTGCCCCCTTTCTTTCTTTCTGGCTTCCTGTCCCCCCTTTCTTTCTTTCTCCCTGCCCTCCCCTATGCCACCACCATTGGGAAAATGCTGCCACCGCCACTGGGGAATAGGCTGCCACTGCCGCCATCGGGAACAGGCCAGCGCCGAGTTCGCCCTGCTTCTCTTCCCCGCGGAGCCGACCAACTCTCGCCACCCGACGTCAATTCTAACGTCGGAGAGGATGTTCTAGGCCAGCCAGGCAGTGATTGGCTGGCCCAGAACGTCCTCTCTGACGTCAGAATTGACGCAAGTGGCGAGAGTTGGCTGGCCCCACAGGGAAAAGCAGGGAGAACTTGGCGCCGGCCTGTTCCTGATGGCGGCGGTGGCACTCAAGTGACTAAAGAGCCGCAGTTTGCAGGCCTAGGGAGAACACTGGAGGGTGGCCAGCTGTGCACCCCCTTGGGACGTAAACCCAGGGCGGGGCGGACCACCCCCCCACCCTGGTATGCCACTTTCTGTACCTCACTCCCTCCCTATGACCAAAAATTCTCCTTTCTTCTATTCCCCATGTACACAACCATCTCTTTCCCTCCCTTCCTCTCTCCCAAGTCCATGCCTTCTGTGTCCAAAAACTCATTCCCTCCCCCACCTCAGCATCTCTTTCCCTCCCTTTCTCTCTCCCAAGTCCATGCCTTCTGTGTCCAAAAACCCATTCCCTCCCCCACCTCAGCATCTCTTTCCCTCCCTTCCTCTCTCCCAAGTTCATGCCTTGTGTCCAAAACGCACTCCCTCCCCCCTTTTGTGATCCGCGTTTGCCTCCCAGCCCATCTTTGCAACTTTCTCAGCAAAACGAAGATCAAGCCGCGAGGCTTGTCTTCTGTTTCCTGCCCGGAGCTGACAGAGGGCCCGGGCTCCCCCAGGGTCCTAGGCCACAGTCTAGGGGGAGGGGAGGTCCGCCCCACGTGGACAGGAGAGAGCTGGACGGGGGACCTGCGGAGTTCAATACATCTCGAGCCGCGAGGCTCGTCTTCTGTTCCTGCCTGCCCTGCCGCGCACAAATAGCCGACCGGAAGTATTCTCCGACGTCAGCGCTGACGTCGGAGGGCAGGCTTTGCTTAAGCCCTCCCTCCGACGTCAGCGCTGACATCGGGGAACACTTGCGATCGGCTATATGTGAGCGGCAGGGCAGGCAGGAACAGAAGATGAGCCTCGCAGCTCGAGATGTATTGAACTCCGCGGGTCCCCCATCCAGCTCTCTCCTGTCCACGTGGGGCGGACCGCCCCTCCCCCTAGACTGTGGCCTAGGACCCTGGGGGAGCCCGGGCCCCCTGTCAGCTCCGGGCCCCTGAATGCAGGACTGGTGGTACTGCCCTGATGTCGGCCCTGGGGATGGATGGTGTACATCTTTGGGTGCTGAAGGAACTTAGAGAAGTTCTGGTAGCTCCTCTGACTGACCTTTTCAATGAGTCTTTAGAGCCAGGAGTGGTACTGGAGGACTGGAGAAGGGCGGATGTGGTCCCTCTCCACAAAAGTGGAAATAAGGAAGAAGTAGAAAATTACAGGCCAGTAAGTCTGACTTCTGTGGTAAGCAAATTAATAGAAACACTTTTAAAACAGAGAATGGTCAAGTTACAGGACTGGAGGCAATATGGATTCACTTGAAGTAGGTCTTGTCAGATAAATTTGATCAATTTCTTTGACTGGGTGACCAGAGAATTGGCTAGAGGATGTGTGCTAGATGTGTTTTATTTAGATTTTAGCAAAGCTTTTGACAGTGTTCCACACAAGACGTCTAATAAATAAACTGAGTGCCCTTGGGAATGATGGGCTGGGTCAAGAACTAGTTGAGTGGAAGGCGACAGAGGGTAGTGATCAATGGAGATCACTCTGAGGAAAAGGATATTACTGGTGGTGTGCCTCATGGTTCTGTTCTTGCGTCTGTTATTTTTAACATTTTTATAAACGATATTGCTGAAGGATTGTCGGGTAAGATTTGCCTCTTTGCGGATGATACCAAAATCTGCAAGAGTAGACACATCCAATGGTGTGAATAACATGAAGAAAGACCTGGCAAAGCTTGAAGAATGGCCTGAAATTTGGCAGCTAAAATTTAATGCTAATATATGCAAGGTTATGCATTTGGGCTGCAAAAACCTGAGGGAATGGTACAGATTAGGGAGTGAAGAGCTTATTTGCACAACAAAAGACTTGGGTGTGATTGTATGTGATGATCTTAAGGAAGCCAAACAGGTTGAAAAGGTGATGGCGAAAGCTAGAAGGATGCTAGGTTGCATAGGGAGAGGTATGGCTAGTAGGATAAAGGAGGTATTGATGCCCCTGTATAAGACTTTGGTGAGACCTCATTTAGAATATTGTGTACAATTCTGGAGGCAGTACTTTCAAAAATATATAAAAAGGATGGAGTCAGTTCAGAGGAAGGCTACTAAAAGGGTATGTGGCCTTCATCATAAGGCGTATGGGGACAGACTTAACAATCTCAATCTGTGTACTTTGGAGGAAAGGCGGGAGAGGGGAGATATGATAGAGACGTTTAAATACCTACGTAAATGTGCATGAGTCAAGTCTCTTTAATTTGAAAGGAAACTGCAATGAGAGGGCATAGGATGAAGTTAAGAGGTGATAGGCTCTGGAGTAATCTAAGGAAATACTTTTCTTTACAGAAAGGGTGGTAGATGCATGGAACAGTCTCCCAGAAGAGGTGGTGGAGACAGAGACTGTGTCTGAATTCAAAAGGGCCTGGGATAGGCACATGGGATCTCTCGGAGAGAGAATGAGATAATGGTTACTGCGGACTAGATGGGCCATTTGGCCTTTATCTGCCATCATGTTTCTTTGTTTCTAAAATCAGAGTGGTTTGCAAGTCTGCTTCTAAATAAAAATCAAATTTTAGAATTAAGATATATACATCTACAGTAAATAAAACAAATACACATCAGATAAAAAGAGAAAAATGTCTAAAAAAATGGCATTTGGACATTTTGTTTACAGTATGTCTAAATCTCAAGGGGGCATGTTTTGGGCGGGAATAGAGTGGACCTTTGATTTGGACTTTTTGCTGCAGAAAACAGCAAGGGCAAAACTTGGATGTTTGAAGCTAGATCTGTTTCAATAACAAATAAGTGCCCAAACTGACCAGATTATCATCGGAGGCATGAAGGCATGCCCCTCCCCCCCTTTACTCCCTCAGATGTTATTGACACCTTCCCAGTTCATGCCAGCTTTAGATGTTATGGCTAATCCTATTAGAACCACAAGCAGGTCCCTGAAGTAGCCTAATGATCAGTGCAGTGAACTATAGAGATGGGGACCCAGGCCCATAACCCTGTCTAACTAGTACACTTGGGTGAAAGGTTTTGGGTGGATTTTGAAGGGCTTCCACCTACTATACTGATGTATAAGTGACACCTGTAGGCATAAGGGTTATTAGGGTGGTATACAGTTGGGTACAGCAGATTTTGAAGGGCTCGTTATACAATGTAAGGAGGATATGATAAAATAATAAACCTATGACCTTTTATGTGAAGTTCACTACAGTGCCCTCTAGGGTGTCTCCCAGCTCTGCTGAGATGTCAGTGTAACCAGTTCACTAAGAATGATGCTACTTTTCATTTAGACTTTGTCAATCTTTTTGAACAATTTACCCCCCCAAAATATCTAAGGGCAAATGCATCTAAGAAATGGCCATATTTGAATCAAAAAGAGAGAGACTTTTTTCTGTTTTGAAAATAGTCATGTTCCCTACTTGATTTTTGGACGTATGCTGCAAAATGTCTAAATTCAGATTTAGATACCATATCGAAAATGCCCCTCCACATCCGTTTATTAGAAAACAGGTTTTAGCGCCAGCAGCGGTGGTAACTGCTCCGATGATCATAGAATTCCTATGAGCGTTGGAGCAGTTACCGCTGAAACGAACAAGATCTGTTTCTTGGTCCCGAAATCGTCCTGCAAACATTCTATCATCTATTTCAGACGTCTGGAGGTAGTTCCCCTTAGAAAGAAAGAATACGCAGAGTGTTCTAAAGGGATAGCCTGTTTTATTTTCAGAGTACATTCAGTTATATATCTTTCACATGGGTCAGTGGTAACCATCACAGGAAAAGGGGGATGGACAAGAGAGGGGAGGGGGTGTGTGAGTAGGATATGTACATGGCAGGGGGGTTTGAGCCTTTATTGTCTTAAAGACGAAACTTCGTTAACATGATTAAATGACCTCTTCCCAAACCATTAAGAGAGTAAACACGAACATTCTACATTTGATTACTTCCAGCATAGACAGAGACAGAAAACTTATCCTTTCCTTTCAACCGCCACTGCCGGCACTAAAACCTTCACTATGCATTCATAAAAGAGGGGGAAAGTCTTCGTATCCTCTTTAGATTTCTCTAAGTTTGATTCAGTATGCAAATAATATAGTAGAAAGTTCCATAATAATAGTGCTGGAAAAAAATGGTATATTCTCATGGGCTCTAGTCATCCCCTAAAATAGATGGATTGCATAGCGGTTATGAACTTGAGACCGTATAGCTCATCCAGGAATATATAGAATTAGTTGATTAATAAGAGGATCACAAGAATGTATCAGATTCTGAAATTAGAACTGCTTCTCGTAGTTCATTTGAAGGTATGGGAAGTGGCTCCCCAAGCAGTGGCGTAGAATGCCTCCTCTTCTCTCCGTCCCCCATTAATCTCTTTAAATGTTCACTGGCGCAAGAAGCATCTTCTACTTGCTGCTCGCACTAGCCTCAGCTCCCTTCCGATGTCACTTCCTGGTTGCAGGACCAGGACATGATGTTAGAAGGGAGCCAAGGCTGGTGCAAGCAGCGGGTGGAAGATGCTGCTCACGCCGGCAAACATTTCAAGAAGTACACGGGTGGCGCTCAAGCAGCGGGGAAGGGGGGAGCAAGGTACAGTGATGCTGGGTGCCACCACCCCGGCTACCAGCTTTCCTCGCCACGCCACTGTGTCTAAGAAATTTCAGTGCTGTGCTAGTTACTATAAAAAAGTAACTAGTTACCATTACTAGTTATATGGGATAAAAAGTAACTAGTTGCTGATTTCAGTTACTCTTTACTAAATGTAAATAGTTACTTTACTAGTTACTAAAAAATTAACTAATGCCCCTGTATCGCTTCATGGTGTGACCTCATTTGCAATATTGCGTTCAATTCTGGTCTCCTTATCTCAAGAAAGATATAGTGGTGCTAGAAAAGGTTCAAAGAAGAGCGACCAAGATGGTAAAGGGAATGGAACTCCTCTTGTATGAGGAAAGACTAAAACGGTTAGGGCTCTTCAGCTTGGAAAAGAGAAGGCTGAGGGGAGATATGATTGAAGTCTACAAAATCCTTAGTGAAGTAGAATGGGTACAAGTGGATCGATTTTTTTTACTCTGTCAAAAATTACAAAGACTAGGGGACACTCGATGAAGTTACATGGAAATATCTTTAAAACCAATAGGAGGAATTTTTTTGTCCACTCAGAGAATAGTTAAGCTCTGGAACGCATTGCCAGGAAATGTGGTAAGAGCAGATAGCGTAGCTGGTTTTAAGAAAGGTTCAGACAAGTTCCTGGAGGAAAAGTCCATAGTCTGTTATTGAGAGAGACATGGGGGAAGCCTGTATTGGTAGCATGGAATATTGCTACACCTTGGGTTTTGGCCAGGTACTAGTGACCTGGATTGGCCACCATGAGAATGGGCTACTGGACTTGATGGACCATTGGTCTGACCCAGTAAGGCTATTCTTATGTTCTTTTGTTCTTAACTAGGTAGTTAATAGTTACTTTATTTATTAACTATATGAACATTACAACAACAAATATTTTATTTTCAAATGAGTTTCTTATTGGTTCTGAGCATTGAAAGCATTTAAAATTGCTCACCAGTTAAACTGTTCCTACGTGATGTAAGAATTTTTCCACCGATGCTGATGAGTCTCTCCACTGGTGCGCTTGATGGAAGGCTTGTATTCTTCAGAATAAACACTTCTTTCACATTTAAATAGCGCTGGAGATTGGATATATCACATGCAGCATTATCCAAGAAGAGATCGAGTTCCGACTACACAGTGTTGTCCCCTTTATTTGATTCATAGAAGCAGAAGAAGCTGGTGTTTTCACTTGCAGTTGGTGCTACCTTAAGAGTTGTGTTTGCAGCATCAGCCTGAGCCTGCATTGCTTGCATCAGTACATGCAAATGAGTTTGAAAATTAGTATGCAAAAACTGTCCAGCTCTTTATGAAGCAATTCTTTCAGTTCAGTAGAGCTCATTTGGCTGTCTATCACAACATATAGCCAGTACATAGCCAGTAACTAGCCAATCCAGAGAACAGCATATTCAGCAGAAAATAGCCAACTATGGCCCAACTATGACCAAACTTCCCTCCAACCCCATTCACTAAAGGCAGTAGCGATCCGATCCCGATCCTCCCTTGCAAATTAGCAAAACCCCATGCAAAATAGCCAAGCGATTGATTCACTAACAATTGCTTAGCTATTTTGAATCGGGTTTTACTATTGGCAAACCAGACTGCTGCAGACCTGTTGGTAACTGAGTTACCGACAGGTTTGCAGGTTTTTTGACAGGCCAGTGGCGTACCAAGGGGGGGCGGGGGGGGGCGGGGGGGGGGCGGGGGGGGCGGGGGGGGCGGTGCGCCCCGGGTGCCAGCCCTAAGGGGGTGTTCCCGGCCTTGCCGTTCAGTCCCCCGCCACCCCCGAAGGACCGCTCGCCCCACTGACCTTCCTGCATCACCTGTGAAGCAGCCCGCAGCAGGATTGCGAAGTCAGCGTCAGCGATCCCTGCGCTGCTTCCTGCGCAGCGATCCCGCCCCTCCTCTGACGTCAGAGGAGGGGTGGGACCGTGGCGCAGGAAGCAGCGCAGGGATCGCTGACGCTGACTTCGCGATCCTGCTGCGGCTGCTTCATAGGTGGTGCGGGGAGGCCAGGGGGGCGAGCGGTCCTTCGGGGTGGGGCGGGCGGGCAGGCAAGCAGGCTTTCAAGGGGAAGGGGGTGACAGGCAGGCAAGCAGGCCTTCAAGGGGGGACAGGCCTTCGGGGGGGGGGGGGTGCAGACCTTCAAGGGGTGCAGGCCTTCAAGGGGGGCAGGCAGGCCTTCAGGGGGGGTGCAGGCCTTCGGGGGGGGTGTAGGCCTTTGGGGGGGTGCAGACCTTCAAGGGGGGAACAGGCCTTCAAGGGGGGGAACAGGCCTTCAAGGGGGGAAAGGCAGGCAGGCTTTCAAGGGGGGGACAGGCCTACAAGGGGGTGGGACAGGCCTACAAGGGGGTGGGACAGGCCTTCAAGGGGGGGTGCAGGCCTTCAAGGGGGAGACAGGCCTTCAAGGGGGGGAAAGGCAGGCAGGCAGGCTTTAAAGGGGGGACAGGCCTACAAGGGGGGGACAGGCCTACAAGGGGGTGGGACAGGCCTTCAAGGGGGGGGACAGGCCTTCGGGGGGGGTGCAGGCCTTCAAGGGAGTGCAGGCCTTCGGGGGGGGGGTGCAGGCCTTCAAGGGGGGAAAGGCAGGTAGGCAGGCCTTCAAGGGGGGGACAGGCCTACAAGGGGGGAGAAGCTACAAGGGGGTGGGACAGGCCTTCAAGTGGGGGACAGGCCTTCGGGGGGGGGTGCAGACCTTCAAGGGAGTGCAGGCCTTCGAGGGGGGGTGCAGGCCTTCAAGGGGGTGCAGGCCTTCAAGGGGGGACAGGCCTTCAAGGGGGGGAAAGGCAGGCAGGCAGGCCTTCAAGGGGGGACAGGTCTACAAGGGGGGGGGAGAAGCTACAAGGGGGTGGGACAGGCCTTCAAGTGGGGGACAGGCCTTCGGGGGGGTGCAGGCCTTCGGGGGGTGCAGACCTTCAAGGGGGGGACAGGCAGGCAGGCCTTCAAGGGGGGACAGGCCTACAAGGGGATGGGACAGGCCTTCAAGGGGGGTGCAGGCCTTCAAGGGGGGACAGGCAGACCTTTAAGGGGGGACAGGCCTTTGGGGGGGACCATGATTTAGAAGTACACGGAGGGAAGGGGGTGTTCAAAGAGACGTGCATATGCCAAACTTTGGGGGGGGAAGAAATAATGGGTCTGAAAATAGAGGAGAGGGAGAGAGATGATGGACCATGGGATTTAGGGAGGGAAGGAACAGAAAGGGAGAGAAATTGGACACAAGGGATGGTGTGGAGGAGGGATAGAGATACTGGATAGGAGGGTAATTAGGAAAAGAAAGGGAGAGATGGTGGACTCTGGGATGGTGGGGAAGGAGGGAGAGATGCCGGATGAAAGGGTATTTAAGAAAAGGTGGATCTGTGGAGGGAGATGAAAAAAAGGAAAGATACCAGACTTCCTGGGGAGGGAAGGGAAATGGAAAGGGAGGACAGAGTTGGCAGATGGATGGTTAGCATGCAGAAAGAAGGAGACCCTGGCAAGCAAGTTATCAGAAGAAAACCAGAGCCTTGGACCAACAAGATTTGAAATATAACCAGACAACAAAAGGTAGAAAAATTAATTTTATTTTCTGTTTTGTGATTATAATATGTCAGATTTGAAATGTGTATCCTGCCAGAGCTGGTGTTGGACTGCAAACGTGAGCTAGGATTTAACAGAGAGAGGAAAAGTCCTTTTTGTTTCTTTATTTTATTTACACCACAGCGCCAGTGTGGTTAGGAGAAGCCAAAGGGGGTGAAAAAGCTATAAAACCCACCAGGAGTTTTGAAAAAAATCACCCAACTGGGCAGGAAAATCGAATTGAAAAACCAATTCAATAGGGCTGAATCGAATCAAAATTTTTTTTCCTGTATCTGGCAGCATTAGTTTGCGCTACTGTCTTAGACTTTAGGATCTGGGATTGGGGAGAGATGGCATCCTCAGTACTTTATAATGCAAGTGAAACGAGGATTTGGTCAGACTTTTGAAGGGTCTGCAGAAAAAAAAATATTGTATAGGCCGGGGACATGAGACAGCAGGAAATGGGAACTTTTCTTCCTTCTATTTTTGTGAATGGAAAGGCTGAGGATGTCAGAGAGTTCAGTTAAAATATGTGCTTTATAAGAAAATATAATAATGTGTTTTATAAAGTTTATAGCATAGCTGGCCTACCCAGTGAGGTGTTCCTAGTGGTGATGGTGGCAGCGTGTCAATGTGTTGAGAGGAAGAGGTGGTCTGGGAAATTCTGCTGAGCAAACTCCGGGCCCATTTCCACCCCCCAATTAGTCCACTCCACTCAACTGGTTCACACACTGAGTGGGTCTTTGGGTGTTGTTTTGGGATCTCTTCCAGTGGTTTATCTCCTTCTGGTCCAAGGAAGGAAACTTTGTTATCCTTAGCATTGACCTACAGAATATGTTTGTAACAGCGCTGCTTGTGTGGCATTAGGCTATGTAGTGATCGAAAGAAAAAAACAGACCTTTGCACATTTTTGCACTATATGGTGGGTGTATGAGGAGATTCACATTTCCTGCACAGCTAAGTCCATGTGAAGTTACCTTGTGCTGTATTTGACATCTAGCAAGGTCTCTGTTTGAAAGGAAAGATCTAAACTTAAAAATGAAGTGGCCAGAAGTTATGGTAAAAGCAGATAGTATAGCTGGTTTTAAGAAAGATTTGGACAAATTCCTGGAGGAAAAGTCCATAATCTGTTATTAAGACATGGGGGAAGTGTCTGCTTGCCCTGGATCGGTAGCATGGAATGTTGCTACTCTTTGGGTTTTAACCAGGTATTAGTGTCCTGGATTGGCTACCATGAGAATGGGCTACTGGGCATGATGGACCATTGGTCTGACCCAGTTAGGCTATTCTTATGTTATGTTCTCATCTGTAGGGGCCTTTGTTTTCACTTCTTATTTTAATGTATTTTTTTTCTGGGAACTTATCAGTGTTTTTTATAATGGGAACAAAAATGGAAGAGAATTAATGTGTGTGGGATGAGGGGGTAACTAATTTCTTCAGCTAAATAATTCAATCCACTTCAAACAGACATAGGAGAACTCACGCACCATTCACACACCCTCCAACCAAAAACGTCAAAAGAAAAAAAACTGTTCGACAACCTCCTAGCCATTCGAGCTGCAACACTCGACCCCCAACTCTACAACCTATTGACCTTGACCACAGACTACAAAACCTTCAATAAAGAAATAAAAACCCTTCTATTCAAAAAACACATAAAACCGAACTAACACAATCAGAACTGTCCCAAGCATCACCTGCAACTACTCCATATGTACTTCTGATGTCATGACAATTCAGACATAATTTATGTTATGTTATGTTTGGAATATAAGAAAATTTTCACTGCCTGTTTCTATTCTGACCATTTATTCTGTTTCATGGTCATTACAAAAAAATATTTTTTTACATAGGGGGGGGTGTCAAAAAATGATGGGCCCCGGGTGCCACATACCCTAGGTACGCCACTGTGACCGGCCTGCCTGTCTTTTTTTTTTATTATTCATTTTTTTTCCCATGGCACAGATATTTTGCATGTGTTACACACGCAAAATATCTGCCCCATTAAAAAAAAATGAAAAGACAGGCAGGCCTGTCAAAAAACGACTGAAGGCCCCCCCGAAAAACATGATCCCCCCCCCGGCAACCCACAAATACCAAGAGGGATGCCCACTCCCTCTTGCCACCATCTGACACTGCCCCCCGACCGGCCCACTGCACCACCCCAACCAGAGTGCCCCACCCCTGGTCAGGCCAGGCCCGGCCCGACACCTCCCTTGTACCTAAAAGTTGGGAGCAGGAGGGGTGCTCAGTCCCTCCTGCTCCAGGCATCCTCCGAGGCCAGCCGGATGACCGGGCCAGGCCTACCCCCTTCCTGTACCTTAGTAGATCATTGGGAGCAGGTGGGGTGCTCAGTCCCTCCTGCTCCACGCCTCAGGCCACACCCCGATGCATCATCAGATGCATGGGGAGGGGCCTAAGGCCATGATTGACTAAGACACCTCGGGCTCCTCCCTTTGGAAGGGCCTGGAGCACCTCAACCAATCAGGGACTTCCTTAGGGAGGAGTCTAAGGAAGTCTCTGATTGGCCTTTGTTTTGAATGTCACCGCAGATGAGCTTCAATGTAGAGAAATGTAAAGTCTTGCACATAGGGAATGGAAACCCGATGTATAACTACACGATGGGGGGGATGGTACTGGGGGAAGGCAAACTAGAAAAGGACTTGGGGGTTTTGATGGATAAAACAATGAAGCCGGCGGAAGGCTCCCCATTCAATGTAAGGGTGTAATGCTGAGACGTATACCTGGGACCTTTTATGTGAAGTTCACTGCTGTGCTCTCTAGGGAGCCCCACTGCTCTTCTGGGTTGTCTGTGTGGCCAGTTTGTTAAGAATGCTAGCCCCTGCTTATATTTTAATGGCTTGTTTTTGTGTGATTTTTCCTTGGACTTGGGGCCAGATTCACTAAACTCCCCAACCGATCTGATCCAGGTTCGATCCATGGCCGGGGAGGTTGATTCACGACACGTCCTCATGCAAATGGGGACGATCGGAATCACGCTCCCAACCGACTGCATGGATTGCTGAATAGCGAACCCGACGCATGCGCAGACCATCTGTAGATGCTTACTGAGCAGCGACATTTTTTTTTTTTTTTACTTCAAAGCCCGTGGTTTTAAACCGCTTTAAACCCACAGGCTCATACTGCGGGAAAGGCAAGGAGAGTCATGGCAGAAGCAGGGTGGTGATCGGGCCAGAGAGCAGGAAAGTCGGGGCAGAGAGCAGGAAAGTCGGGGCAGAGAGCAGGAAAGTTGGGGTAGAGAGCAGGAGATGCATTCGAAAAGGACGTAAGCAACTGGTCCCCAGCAGTCCAGTCGATATTCCAGTTTTTTGTTAGAGAATCACTGCCTGCCTACTTTACATGCCTTTTCCCCTCATTTGTATGCATGGATCGAATTGGAGGATGAATGGCCAAGAGGTTAGTGAATCGGGTCAGAGGAAAATCGGGTCGCAAGGTGGTCGGGACACGATTGGTGTCCTTAGTGAATCTAGCCCATTATTTTTTCTGAAAATAGTCCTGAACGATTGATATTCTAAGCTCAAAAACTTCTAACAAATGGCTTGAAAATGGCTGTTTTCTCTAATGGATTTTGGACAGTTTTCCCAAAATGTCCCAAAACTGGATTTAAAAGGAGAGAAAACCAGACCTTCAAACCTAAAAATGGTACTTTAATGACGATGTATAACAGAACATGAAACCGGACCTGGCATGAGCCGTGTTTCGGCTGCAGGGCCTGCGTTTGGTACAGAGTTTATTTCTTCTCTTTTATGTGCAAAATTTGATTTAGATATCATATTGAAAATGCCTCTGTAAATCATTTTGAACATCAACCAGAACCCTTGAGCAATTAGCAATGAAAAATATTGAGATGTGCTTGAAAATTCCTTTTAATCAAGCCTATGGCTTCAATGTAATGGGACCTATTCCTATATCTTTCTTCCAAATTATCTTGGTCTCTGACTGCATTCTGTGGTTTTTAAGAATCTTCTCCCTCTCCAGTCTATTCGCAGAATAATTGCTTGGAACTGACACCTCTATTATGTGCAGTGCTGCACAGATAAGAGACAATCCCTTCATGAAGTTTACAATCTAATGAAGGCACTCAGATAGATAACCAAGAAAAAAAGTGTCTGGCGAGAGACAGGAATTTGATTTACAGTCTAAAAGTTAATGGAGTTAATAGATAGAGGCCATTGCAGTAAATTTGCTAAATGGTCTGCCCCCACAGTTGTGTGTCCAATATTATATTGCTTTGTGTTATACTTCAGTCTGTACTGTGAACTATAATTTGTTTTTTTTAATTTCCTGATAGTTGCAGTTATTTCCCATGCATCTGTGTGTATATTACATGATAGCATGTACTTGCCAGTGGACATGCACAGGGTTGGAGCTTGGGCAGTGTAGTTGGAGTGTGTATTATGAAATATCTTGATCTACACGTGTATGTGTGTAAAGTATGTGCCTTGATTTACATCATCTCTGACAGGTGTAATTGATTGCATTTTCATTCAAGGCATTTTCTCTGCAACATATAAGAACATAAGAATTGCCGCTGCTGGGTCAGACCAGTGGTCAATCGTGCCCAGCAGTCAGCTCCCGCAGCGGCCCATAGGTCAAAGACCAGTGCCCTAACTGAGACTAGCAGGATCTTGTTTAACTTTGTCTTGAATCCCTGGAGGGTGTTTTCCCCTATAACAGCCTCCGGAAGAGTGTTCCAGTTTTCCACCACTCTCTGGGTGAAGAAGAACTTCCTTACATTTGTACGGAATCTATCCCTTTTTAACTTTAGAGAGTGCCCTCTCGTTCTCTCTACCTTGGAGAGGGTGAACAACCTGTCTTTATCTACTAAGTCTATTCCCTTCATTATTTTGAATGTTTCGATCATGTCCCCTCTCAGTCTCCTCTTTTCAATCTCTTGCTGTATGACAACTCCTCCAACCCCTTTACCATTTTAGTCGCTCTTCTCTGGACCTTTGTGTTTTACAAAGACAAGTAGGCAGTAAAGCAAAAGATATTTAGTATTAGCCTTGAAAATGCCTTCTCTTGATTAAATCAAAATTTTATTTATTTAAAAAATTAATATACCACCTAAAGCGGGTTAAAACCACAGGCTCACTGGGCTGGTAAAAGTTGTTTTTTTAAAGTTTAAGCTCTAGACAGCTCTTAGACACATGCGCAGACCATCTACAGATGGTCTGCACATGCATTGGGATCGCACACCCTAATTTTAATTTTTATGTTTTGTAAATTCATCGGGCCTGCATGAATTGGCCACGGATCAGGCACACACAAAGGAGGTTAGTGAATCTAGCCCAAAGTCCTTTCCTTCAGACAGGCTGCAGCAAGGCTGACACAGACAAGCACAGCAGAAGCCTCAGTAAGTAAACCTATTATTCCCTTTACGGAAAATAGGGGGAGGGTCTAAATAATTTTAAATTAAGGGTTTGTGGGGCCAAGGTTAGGTTCCTCTACCTCCAAACTCCCTTTCTCTGAATTTACAGCCCCATCTCCCCTGATTTTGGCCAAGGATCACCTGAGATGGACTCCTCAGGCCAGTCTGCCTCTGTATCATTCCAGTTTTATGCAATTTTAATAACATAACATAAATTATTTATATACCACAACAACCTCTCAGTTCAGTGCTGTTAACAAAAAAGGATACTGAACAATCACAGTGAATTACAGACCCCAATTTCTAAAAATAAATTATCAAATAGATAAGATTTTAACAATTTTCTGAAAAGATTGATAGAAAGTAGAACTTAACAACAGGTTACAAAAACTTTTTTCCCATGTTCCTGCCTGATTAGATAGAATTCTATGGAAAAATTGTTTATACAGGCAGCCTTTTACAGAAGGAAATGCAAAAAATCTGGAATCATGAGAAAAACATTTTCATTAATAAATTTAAGATAATCAGGTGCGGGACCAGACAAAATCTTATAACCATCGCATACCTGCCTTGAGACCTTAAGGCCAGACTATAGCGGTCTGTAACCAATCACCTAAGACTCATTACTGGCAGCGGCGTACTGTTCTGTACGGTTACCTTTCCAACACTTTCCAAGGTCTCATGTCTCCAGTTTAGCCGAGAATGTACCATTGTTACCCTTAATCCAATGCCTCGAGAAACCCCAAAGGCAAGACTGTACATTACATTAGGGATTTCTATTCCGCCATTACCTTGCAGTTCAAGGCGGATTACAAAAGAATTATCCAAGATGTATTACAACAAGAACTTACAAAAAAAAAATAAAAAAATTGGTCATTTTCAAAAAGAGTGAGAAATGGGTAAGGTTATTTGTTTGGGGTAGTTGGCTTTAGTGAGAGGTGGAGTTTGAGACTTGCGGTATTATTTCTTTTTTCAGAGTTTTCTTGAAGAGTATGGTCTTTATTTCTTTTCTAAAAGTCTTGTAGTCGAGGGATGCCGTCAGTAGATTGGCGATTTGGTTGTCTAGTTTGGCTGCTTGAGTGGCCAGGAGGCCATCATATAGTTTTTTCCGTTTGCCCTCCTTAATTGGGGGGTATGAGAATGGGGTGTGAGTTTTCCTATGTCTGGTTGCGGTGTTGTGGATGAGGCGGTTATTCAGGTAGTTTGGACTGTCTCTGTATAAAGTCTTAAATAGTAGGCAGTAGAATTTAAATTGTATTCTTGCTGGGATCGGAAGCCAGTGCGATTGGAGATTCTGTAATATGATCATGTTTTTTTAATGAGTAGATGAGTCTTAGTGCTGTGTTTTGGATAGTTTGTAGTTGTTTTGTTATGGTTGTAGGGCATGGGAGGTAGAGGATATTACAGTAGTCAAGTAGCTGGAATTGAGTTTTCTCGAAGAATTTCCAAACTTGTCTTAAGTTTCTCATGACTAAGAATGACTGTAGTGGACTTTAGCCAAACTTTGGCGACTGTACCCTAACCCAATGCCTCCTGTACTTTGTGAATGTACCTCTATAATCTTGTACTGCTCTAACTCCTATCACGGTCCCACTAGTCTAATGTGTCCAGTCTAGTTGTGAATATACCTCTGTAACCCTTATTCCATTTCTCCAGTATATTGTGAATGTACCCTTAATCCTATATCTCCAAGATATTGTGAATGCACTGCTGTAACCCATTCTGGGCTCCTAGGGAGGACAGGCTATAAAACTAACTAACTAACTAACTAAATAAATATATAATATTCTCGCCTCTACTGGCAGCCAATGTAATTTCTGATAGTATTTCATCACATGGTCATACCTTTTCAAATTGAAAATTATCTGGACTGCTGTATTCTGAATAATTTGCATCCTTTTAATATGCTTTTTGAACGATGCTAAATAAATGATATTGCAGTAATTCAGGGAACTTAGTATCAATGATTGTACCAGAAGTCTAAATGATGAAAAGTCAAAGTATGATCTAATTGTTCAAAGTTTCCATAACAAAAAATAACTTTTTTTTTTTTTTTTTAGCTAGGACTTTCATTTGTACATCTAGTGATAGGTTTTGATCTAAGTAAATCCCTAGGATTTTAATAGCTGGTAAAATGGGATAGGTAGTCCCGTTCAAATTTAAAATATTCTCTTTGATCTTATTGGTTGGCGATGCTAGAAAAAAATTTGTTTTGTCTGGATTGAATTTTAATTTAAATGGCAGAAGAGTGGCCGTGTTCTGCGTGCTAGCGGAAAGCTTTTTTGTTTGGGGGGGCCCAAACCCCGCTCCAGACCTGCCCAAGCTCCGCCCCAAACCCCGCCCCTATAATAATAGTACTAATTGTAAATGCCCTTTCTTCCATTAATTTTTCATATATACACAATATAATCTTATAATTCACAATGGTAACCACAAAATTAAACTACACAAAGCACACTCTTTTCCCCCTCCCCACCACTGCACAGCATTTCTTCCTCTCTCCTCCAACCCCATGTGCAACGTCTTCCTCTCTCTCAATGTCCACCATCTCTCTCTCTCATTCCTTCCCTTGCTGTAAAGGGAGTGGGGAAAGAGAGAGACAAAGAGGGATCTAGGGTAGAGAATGACACGGTGACAAAATTCATTACCGTTCCTTTCCCCGCGGATAACCGCGGGAAATAAACCCATGTCATTTTCTAGTGTC